>NC_133343.1:42812306-43112306 GCF_030506205.2 Paramisgurnus dabryanus | reverse complement strand
ACCAGTGATGATAAAAGCAGCGTCAGGATGTTTATTGATGTTGCTGCTGAGCGCATCGTGAAGCTCAGACAAAGCCAAACCGGTGTCAGCTTGTGGAGGGATGTAAACAGCAGTGGCGATGACCGCTGAAAACTCCCGGGGCAGATAGATGGGCGGCAAATAACAGATAGATGTTCCAGATGAGGCGAACAAGAGTGCCAGTGGTGATATTCCTGTGGTCACACCATTTATTGTTGATCATGAAACGCACACCTCCACCTTTGGATTTACCGGCCTCGGCTGTCCTGTCCATCCGTAAAACAGAAAAGTTTTCCGACGGCGTTACAGCAGTGTCCGGGACTGAGGGCGTGAGCCATGTTTCAGACAAACAAAGGATGTTGCAGTCTCTTATGTCCCATTGGAAACGTGTCCTGGCTTCTCCAGAGACTGAACATTGGCTAGCAGAATGCTCGGCAGAGGAGGGCTGTGTGCTCTGTTTTGTAACCTGTTGCTTATCCCTGCGCATTTTCCGCGGTGTTTCTTGATCCGTCTCTTCGGGTGGTTGTTCAGGTGACCATTGTTCATCTCAGCGTTCCGGAGAATCTCAGATGGCCACGATGGGTTGATGAATAAAGTGTCCTGAAACAGGTCAGTGAAGCGGTGACCAATGTCCAAAAGTGATTCCTTATTGTAAATGATCAGTGCAGACGTTAACACGCACCGGCCCGGCGGCGGTCCCTAGGGGGCGTTTTTAAGTGTTTTTGTACTTTGTTTAACATCAAATATTTAATCAACAATCATAAATTTTGCATTATTTGAAAGTTTAAACACTCAAAATTTATGTTCTGAGCTTATTTTTGCAATCAATACACTGGTGTGGAAAGGGAATATAAAAATGCGTGTGGGTACTCACATATCTTGCCATATGGTTCTGATAATTTCTGACAATTCCCAAAAACTTCAATGTACATTGCAACGTAAGGGTCCACTCTTCAAAAAGCATCCCACGTTTTAATCCAAAACAACGAAAAATAGTGATAAATACAGCAATATCATCCTTTGTTTACATCCGCGCGTCCGCTAAGTATGATCGATCATGTTTATTTTCTATCAAATATCGAGTTTTATCGGTGAAAATCCATCTCTTCCTGCTTCGTTAGACTGTTCCGATAAATATCCCGCCCTTTTTTTCTGTTTTGTTCAATCAGATAAGGTTTGACAACTCAAAATGTGCCGGGAACACTGATTTGCCCAGACAGATGTCCTTTAGCTCACCATAGGCTTTTGACTGGATTAAGCCAAAACAAAGCCAGCCAATGCTTAGCCAGCAAAGTTTTGATGGGCAGGGGTAGTAACCAATCATGAAACGATTACAAGGATTCAACTTACGTCAGTAAAGTGTACTTCTGCGCAAATCTACAGAAGCGCGTGGAGAGAAATGCCCACGCCCCCTCTGTGCGCGTTTGTTTGTTTGTTTGGGTAGCATAGCAGCCGGCTAGGCTCTCCGGAGCCGCAGAGAAACCTCTCAAAGGTTATATATAACATCTCCATTGTGGATTGTCGACTGCAGACGACTTTTTTGTGTTGAGAGTGTTTTGGAGAAGTTGATAAAGAGCACGATCGTGGAGCAAAACTACCAGACTGGATATAAACGAAACCGCGTCATCGACGAGAGATGGACCGGACTCTGAGCTCAGCTGCGCTCTCTTGGATAAAGTAAGTTTGGATTGTTCTGTTCATTATTTATTTTATGTTACATTTCTTGTTTCTTGTTAGCTGTTTTGATTATAAAAGTAACATTGGAGATGACTAAGATACAAGTTTTGCATGGTTTCATTTTTCTATGACATGTTTATATAAATGCATCATATTTATAGCTATATGAATCCAATGCACACAATATGCAAACTGAACACAAGTAAATAAGATATGTGGTGGAAAATATGAGTATTACCAGCTGAGAAATATAGGTTATTTGGCAAACATAAGACATTTGTAATTATAAATATATTCATGTAATGTGTGTGTGTGTGTGTGTGTGTGTGTGTGTGTGTGTGTGTGTGTGTGTGTGTGTGTGTGTGTGTGTGTGTGTATATGTATTATGTTCATGTATATTACATCATAGTTTCTCATACAAATAGTTGCATGTCTCTAACTTTTGACTCAAACTAAGATCCTCTCTTGCTTTGTGTGTGTGTTGTGGTGTGATGTAACAGGTCTTCAGCTGACACAGGAGGACTTGAATCTGGAGTGCATTCATGAGCGACTACATTCAAAATAACAAGTATTTTGTTATAATGTGCAAATGTTTTTTTCTGAAATAGTTTTTTCTATGTGCTTTGGTGGGCAGAGAAGTTCTGAATTGATATACATCATGTAGTATGTAGTCCTGACTCATTCTCTTTTAATAATCATGTCATTTTGTTATCATGTGTATATTTGGAGTTTCCAAGTGCACTTTTTCTGAAAGGACGCCTGGACTTTTTTTAAATAAAAGCTCACAGAAACAACATTTTTTGGAGTATCATTCTCAAATTTGAATCACAGCATGGTCAGACATTCAGTTTACCTATATGGTGTCCCCAGGTGTCTTACATGACCATTTCATACCTTTTTTGCTAAGTGAATGTTATTTAAAGAAAAACGGAAGTCATTTAATGTATATTTTACCTTGTTTTACTCTGTTTCTTTACTACTCTGAGTTGTTATGACTATTAGGCAACAATATGTCAAGTGTCTAGTTTCAAACAAGACCAGAATTATGAATATAGACCATAGGGTTTAAGAGCTGCAGACGTTTTAGTTTGGAGTTGTCGTTTTTCAGAAAATGCTCAAAAATAGAAGTGCTGGCTAACAGGTTAAGTGAGTAAAAAGAGAAAGCAAAAGTATGTTAAAATGTAAATAAAAACAATCCTATTGGAGCGACCTGGATGGCGACCTGACTCGGCGGCGCCATATTGAGCTTATGTCTCCATTAAACACAGGAGGGTTTTCCCGAGGAGAAACCCATCTCGCATGATCAAAGTCACGCACCATTGTTTGCGTGCTCTGGGAACAGGAAGAAAGCCATGGCTTCTGTCCCAAGGTCCTGTGTTGGGTGCACGTTGTCGATGTGTGACGTTGACAAGAGACGCGTCCCTCACATGTTGTTGCGATTATGGAGAGCCAAAAGAGTCAAAATCGCTGAGACTCATCAATGGATATGGCACTGAAATTGCCTTGGAAATGATGGTGGTTTGGTTGGACTCCCATTTCCTTCCAGACCTGAGGAGCCATCATGTGCTTGTCCAGATAGACATCACATCGGTGGTTGATTAATAAATTATTAAGGAGATCTGCTATCAAAGTCACGCATCGTTGCCTGCGTGCTTTGGTGATGTGGAGAAAACCTTGGTTTCCATCCTAAGGCCTGTTTCTGGGTGCGCGCTACTGGCGTGTGACGCTGACAACAGACGCACTTCCCACAGGTTGGAGTACAATATGAAAGGCCGAGAGGTCCAAAATCACTACATTTTTGATTTTGGGATAATGGCATTGTGGTCTCTGGACAAACTGTGCTCGTTACACAATTCAGATCCTAGGCCACTTAAATATGGCAGATGCCCTGTATGGCAACACTCATTGCTGGTGAGTTGAGACTCCAGCCAGATGTGGTGAACCACATTTGGAGAGGATTTGGATGTGCAGAGGTGGATCTGCTTGCGTCTCAGGACCGCACACACTGCCCAATATGATTTTCTCTTTTCCCCAATCACTCTGCCACAGAAGTTCTGGAGGAAGCTTCCCAGAGTCGGTTTGGCCTCTGAAGGGGCCAGGCTCGTAGGCTCAGGTCTCCCAACTGAGGTTGTGGAGACCATACTTTAGTAGTGCCCTGTTTATGTGGTGCTGAGGTTTCTGTAGGAGCGTTTCCCTGCTAGCTCAACTCCTTCCACTATAAAGGTTTAGGTGGCAGCAGTCTCTGTCTACCATACTCCTTTGGAAGGATGTCTTGCTCCCAACTGAGGTTGTGGAGACCATATGATTACTACAGAGCTCCCTCAGGAGCTTAGGCACTGCATGGAGAAACTTCACCTCATGGTGTTCAGCTCACCTGACAGACCCAGTCAACTGCCCTCTTTATGTGGTACTGAGGTTTCTTCAGGAGCAAATCTCAGCTGGCTTAATTCCTTCAGCTCTTAAGGCTTAGGTGGCAGCAGTTTCTGCCTACCATACTCCTTTGGAAGGATTTCATGCTCCCAACTGAGATTGTGGAGACTATATGATTACTCCAGAGCTCCCTCAGGAGCTTAGGACCTACGTGGAGAAACTTCACCTCATGGTGTTCAGCTCACCTGACAGACCCAGTCAACTGCCCTGTTTATGTGGTACTGAGGTTTCTGCAGGAGCAATTCTCTGCTGGCTTAATTCCTTCCACTCTTAAGGCAGTTTCTGCCTCTGCCATACTCCTTCTAGAAGGACCTCATATCTCGTCTGGACAACCCTCAAGAGAGCTTTATGCCCTTAATTGGAGAATATTTCACCTATTAGTGTTTAACTCCTCTTACAAACCCAGTCAGCTGCCCTGTTTATGTGGTACTGAGGTTTCTGCAGCAGCAATTCTCTGCTGGCTTAACTCCTTCCACCCTTAAGGTCTAGGTGGCAGCAGTCTCTGCCTACCATGCTCCTTTGGAACGACCTCATGCTCTCGAATGAGGTTATGGGAACCAGATGATTACTTCAGAGCTCCCTAAACGAGGAAGCTTTTGCCCTAAAGTAGAGAAACTTCACCTTTTGGTGTTCAGCTCACATGACAGACCCAGTCAACTGCCCCTTGATGTTGTACTGGGGTTTCTGCAGGAGCAATTCTCTGCTGGGTTAACTCCTTCCAACATAAGGTTTAGGTGGCAGCAGTCTCTGCCTACCATACTCCTTTGGAAGAATGTCATGCTACCAACTGAGGTTGTGGCCGAGGTTACATCTGTATGCCTTCCCCCCGGTAGTGTTTATCCCTCTATGAGGAAACTTTATTCCCTTAAAGAGCACCTATTATGAGATACACGTTTTTAAACATCCTTTTGTGTGTAAGTTTGTATTAGTACATGCTAACGATATTCAAAAAGTACATACCTCAAAGAAAACGATGACGCGAGTTATCGTCTCTAACGTTCGAGGACTACAAAAAACACTCGGATTGTAGGCAACAGTTTACTTCCTGGGATTGGTGACGTAGAGAAGACCAACATTATCATAGTTCAGCCCTCTCTGCTTTGCTTGGGTACGCCCTCAAAGACGAGGGTGGGGAGCGCCAGGGGCGTCGCTAGACCCCTTTTACTGGGGCACGTGCCCCAGTGTAAATCTTTTGTGCCCCAGTGTAAATCTCAAGTTTAAATTTTAGCAGTTAACTAGTGCAATCCTTTACAAAGACAATCGCGGCAAAAAAGGAACTTTATGCAAAGTAGTTAATCAATTTAGGCTTGTAAAAGCGACGAAGCGTTCGCATTGACGCGTGCACGCACGTATCCATGGCCGCGCGCGTTTGCGTTCACCGCGCACAACCGCATTCAAAAGGTGACGCCACGCGAGTGCTTATGAAAGCATAACGAAACTAAAGTAAGTTTCTAAATAATAATGCTAATATTATTTTGACTCGATCATTATTGGCTTCTGTAGATGGACATCAGAAATGTTTTGTGCAAAGCAGGGAAAGAGAAGAAGAAAGGAGAGATGAAACGTTTAAGGGAGGTTAGACAAACTACATCCTGACCCTGTCAGGTCTCAAACATGAGAGGAAAAATCTCTAGAAAACCTCTTGTCAAGTCTAAAGAATTGCATTGTTGCTGAGAAAATCAACAGATGTATGTGTTATACTGTTCTGTATTTTCAGATATGAAATTAATATTTAGTTTACTAATATTTAACTCTAGGACATAACACAAACAGTTAGCAGTAACTGTGACTGAGATTATATAGTATAGCAGTCATAAAATGACTGGTTTCTTAAATTATTCTTGTAAAAATAAGTTATTAATCATTGCTATCATTGTATAATGTAGAAAATATTTCTCTGCTGTCATTATTTCCAAACATGTTATGCCATTTATGCCTCCAAACATGTAAATAATGTTAGGTATGATGAAGAATACACTTGTATATATCTTTCGCAGTAACTGTTGCACTGTAGAATAGTGGGTTAAGCAAAGGACATTGTATAGAAGTGTTGCACACCTCTTGCACACAGCAGGCTTTCAAAAAAAGTCAGCAAAAAATGGGGGGCCTGTGCCCCAGTAGAGCTTTATGTCTAGCAACGCCCCTGGGGAGCGCCGAGTCAGAAGAGAGCTAAAATGGCGGAGGTTGGGAGTCCCTGCTTTGACCCTGTTTGCAAACTCTTGTTTCATCGTTTAAGCGATTAAATCTCTCGAGTAGACGCTGTCTCTTTAGATGCAAGGGCAAAATAGCACTTTATGGACTTACACAGAGGACATCATGTTTAATACGGTTCCGGAAAAATCAGTCAGAAGTTGTTCACGGAGTTTTCACAATAACTGCTTCTCATGAACCGAAGCTGCGCGACGTCTCCTCCTGAAAGTTGGATTACCGTGCACTTCTGGATCACAGGCTGTAAGTATTCATGTTTATTATTTGCCTTTACTGTAAGTTACGTTACCGGTAACCGGAGCTTAACATTATGTGTAGAGCTCAGATATATATCTATGTGTAGAGCTAAGCTTGCAAGCTAATTGTGTTGTGTTGTAATAATGTATTTCATAAACAACGTACCATATTTACACACGTGTATGTTGAATTATGCAGACTATCGTTTTTATCGATGTTTATTTAGACGTGTTTACAAACTTGCTAAGCTGTTCCAGCTAAACTGTTACCGGTAAAGTTTGTTCTCATGATCAAACTCAAGTCAAGAAACTCTAAGTACAGATGATTTGTTTAACGTTATATGTATTTTACTGTTGTATTTACTTGAAGCTTTCTTAGATTTTGAAACGAAGTAAACACGTAATGTGTGTTGCTAATGTTGGGCCATGTAATATGTAATACATTTACGTTTTAATGAATAGTCTAACGATTTATAGTCGTTGTACTCTATTGTTATAATATGTCTTTTTGACTGAATACATGTTTGTTTTATTTGTCTATATCTTAGATTCGCAGCTGGACACATCCTTCTACACTGTATGCAAACATGCAACATCATTACACACAGTACAAGGAGTCAGACTGGCATATGAGGAGCAAAGGTATGTAACACATATGATGTATTTAGCTAGTGAAACCACTACCAGTCTTAGATGTATAACTGATGATGACAAAGTTTTTTTCTCTGCATAATCATAGGAACCCAGGCAGTAGCATCGTTTCACAATGTTTCCATCACCATCATCAGTGGATGCCTTTGCCGTCCGTAGCCTGAGATTTCAGATTTGCAGCAAAAAATGTGACTTTCCCATTTATTGGAATGCTGTGCAGGTATTTAAGTATTTTAGTAACTGTGTTAAATAAAGTACGGTAGTATTTACTTTTAAAATAAATGTATTGCTTATTTATATTGCAGCCATCCATTACAATGTCACCAAGCCGTAACAAAAGCAGGAGAGGGAAAGTACAAGGCTATGTTTCCAAAACACACAAGTGACATACTGTAAGCAGTAATGTTTTATTTCAAATACATTCATAATTAAAAACTTAATGTATGAAGCAGGGAAATAAATTATCAAAACAAAAGATTTATTGACTGCAATATTTCTACAGTTATGTGGATGATGTGATCAGGCTTGTGTTTGATGAGGTATTTGAAGATAAGCTGAAGGAAACCCAGATTCCAATGGACCTGGCATCACAGTTTGAGAGACCTTCAAAGGAGGACGTGATTGCATGCCATCTTCAGTGCAGGGGTCGTCGGAAGCCAACATTCCGATCGGGAAGCTCCAAGCATATCTGGAGAACAACACACGACAGGATGATAACCCTAAAGTGTCATCTTAGATAGCATCAGCTGACAAAGCTTTGATATGCCATTTATCTGAATAGATAGCTGTAAGAAGTGAATTGAACAATTTTTGAAAGAAGAGCACAATATGGTTACTAAAGTATGTTTATTTATATATTGTTTAACATTTAAATATATATTTGTAATAAATAAACTTTTGACTGACTACTATATTTTCTTTAAAGTTACATCTTTTGTTCTTTTGGGTACTTTGTTATAATAATACTTTAGTGTTATTGGTTTAAAAATGTAATAAAACCTACTCTAGTCCTGCACCTCAAAGGCTTATAGTCGGTACAATAAATGTTCTGTGTGTAGGGATTTAGACAATTTGTGCAAAACCTGGATGATGAATCACGCAGGTAAGAGGCCCTGGAACCTGTTGCATTCTCCTTAAAACCTAGTAAGTAAAAACATAGCACAGTCTTTCATAATAAAGTTTACCATAGTAAAATAATGTAGAACTAACATTCATTTCAATTAATACTTTCTTTGTGCTACATTTGGTGTTTCCATATTGTTTGCACAGTAAAATAGTATGTAAGCAGTATTTTATAATTAAGTTTACTATAGTAAAATAATGTAGAAATTACCAAGTGAAATCGTTTTATAATCATTTCAACAAATACTTTATATGTGCTACATTTGGTGTTTCCATATAGTTTGCACAGTAAAATAGTATGTAAGCAGTCTTTTATAATAAATTTTACTAGAGTAAAATAATGTAGAAATTACCAAGTGAAATCGTTTTATAATCATTTCAACAAATACTTTCTATGTGCTACATTTGGTGTTTCCATATAGTTATGTAGTACGTTATAATTACCTTTTGGATGTCTTTGCAACACATTTTCGTCTTCGTTTAGCATTCTGGCAGAGCTAAGGACACCTAAAAAAGTTAAATCCAATCGCATTCATTGACGGAGATCGTTTATATCGTAACGGCCTTCTGAACTCTCTGGATCGAGCTCGAAGTGGTAAGACAGTACAGACACCATCGTTTATAGAGAAATATAACGCTTGTTTACGTTGCCTCTGAGGCTGTGACTCTCAGTCAGAATCTGTGTCAACCCACGCGTAGTCAGGGGCGTAACCTTTCAAACACACGCCGAACCCAGCTGACCAATAACAGTTGAGTAGTCATCTGACCAATCCGATTACACTGGACATTTTGGGAGGCGGAGACAGGAACTAAACCGAGCGTTTTCCAGACAGTGGGAAATCGGTGAGGTATGTAAGCAATTTATAAGACTCACAATGCATTAGTTCAAGTTTTAATAACATGTATGTACTATGGGATATTGCAATAACGTGCTAACGTGCCAATTTATTAGCATAATTGGTGCTCTTTAAGTGGGAAATTTTCACCTCTTGGTGTTCAGCTCATCTGACAGACCCAGTTTACTGCCCTGTCGACATAGTTCTGAGGTTTCTGTAGGAGCGTTTCTCTGATGAGTTTACTACTTCCACCATTAGGGTTTAACGGCAGCAGTTTCTGCCTACCATACTCCTGTGGAAGGCTCATCAGTGGGTAGACACCCATAAGTGGCTCGCTTTCTTTGTGGCACTTGCAGGTTGCGACCTGTTAGCCGCACTAGGGTGCCTACTGGGGACCTAGTGGTTGTGCTGGAAGGGCTCTCGTTGGCTCCGTTCGACCCACTTTAGGCTTTGCCAGATAGGTTTCTGGCTTTTAAGACTGTGTTCCTTCTGCTATTTCCTCTCTAAAGCGAGTGGGGGACCTCCAGGCCCTGTCAGTATCCCCTGCAGGTCTGAGTTTCCACCAGGGATGGCTAAGGCTTTTCTACACCCAAAGCCAGGTTATGTTCCTAGGTGCTGAACAATGTGCCGAGGCCCATTGTTCTGCAGGCCTTTTGTCCTCCCCCATTCAGGAGTGCGGACCAGGAGAAGCTGAATTTGGTGTGTCCTGCGCGAGCACTGGATACATTTGTTCACAGGACTGCTCAGTGGAGGAGTCCGAGCAGTTATTTGTGTGCTTTGGTTCACCCAGAAAAGGTTTAATTCAATTTATTTATATATATATAGCGCTTTTCACAATTGTTAATTGTTGCAAAGCAGCTTTACATGAGTAGATGTAGGGGAGAACACAGAAAATCAATAGATAATATAAGAAGTAGAATATAGCGGCTAAGGTTAAACCGTACAAGCGAGCGTATTAATAATGTAACGTATACAATAAAGTGTTAAGTTAAGCCAAACTCTCCCAGGGACGAAAAACCCCCTAGGAGAAAACCCGGTGGGAAAAACTCCTAGAAGGACAAAAACCCTTGGGAGAAATTAATTTATATTTATATATATATAAACACGGTAGGGAGAAGAAGCAGGTAAGCGGATTAAACTGGTTCAGCCGGTGGTCGTTGGTCGCGTATCGGCTGGGCATCACGTTGAAGGACAGCCAGTAGATCAGTGGTGTGATGACCTTCACAGCAACAGGAACTGGGTCTGTTTGTCTCATTGTCCTCCGGGTCGAGGACGAGACAGGGAGACAAAAACTGAATTCTATTAGTGTAGGGGCCGTTGGATGTAATGCAACAATTACCGGTGACCAAGCAGACTCTGAGCTGATGGATAGTGAATGCTATCTCACTGGCTTATGAACATCAGGGTATACTCTCACACATCGCTGTGAGTGCCCACTCTACTCGGGGTATGGCTGCCACTAAGGCCTTAGGGTCAGGCGCTTCGCTCCAGGATGTATGTGATGAAAGCCGGTTGGTCTTCACCGCTCACCTTCGTCAGATTTATAATTAAGACCCCTCTTTAGAGTCCCAGGTTCTTTGCCTTGACTGTGTTCAGTTATACACGCTACAGGCATTTGATAGTATGGAAGCATGGGCATCTCGTTCCCCAAAGCGTTGCTATGGCGACTAGGGTTGGGAATCGTTAGAAATTTTCCGATTCCGGTTCTGCCTAACGATTCAGGTTCTGATTCCGGTTCCATATAATAAAAAATAATGCACAATACTTAAACAATTCAATTTGTGTTTATTAATTACTGATAAAATATTTTAAATGTAAAATGATTAATATTTTCACTTTTTCAGTCACTAGGCCTATATCATTTATTCCTGTTGTAGTCCTCGTAAGATCCTACCTGTTGAAGTGAACATGATAGCAGCAGTAGTTCTCAAACATATGATTTGAGATTTATATGCTGGAGCAGGGGCGTAGGCAGAAATTGAATTTTGGGTGGGCCGGGGCAAAAGTGAGTGGGCCAATAGTTTATCCTAGAATAAAATGACCTAAATAATAATTAAACCTTAGAGTAGAAAAAAAGAATAGACAATCTGAAAAAACACTGACATCTTTACTTTGCAATTTTCGGCGAAGGCAATAATAAAACACTGTCTAAAAATGTTCAACCAACACAGAGCTCAATAAAGGCTGGACAAACCAGGCCAGGCAGTCTTATTCAGGCTAGTCAGTAGTGCAAAAACAGTTCACCTGAAATAAAGTAGGCTAAAACTATCAGGAAATTTAAATAATGAAAACTCTCAGCAGAGCACGTCTGAAATAAATAACAACACACTGCCTAATTTATATTAAATCAACCATATACAGTGCAATCACCCTGGTGGAAATTAAGCTTTTGTGCCAAAAAATAGCAACTCGTTTAAATTAAACAATGTAAGTGAACCTATAAGGCATACATCTATACACAACACACCACTTGGTTAAATCACTTCACGAGCAAAAATTAAGGAAATGAGTTAAACAACAGGCCTACCTTTGTTGTTTTCATTCTACAAAACAAGACGCAAGCCCCTGGGTTTATTGTTGAAAACAGAAATGATCTAATTATAGTCCAAAGAGTCACAGAGTTATTTTTCAAAAAACAAAAGGCACAGGTTTTTGAGGCGGGTAGTACTCATGGATTCAAATTGGGTTGTACGTGGTTCATCAATTGCCGTTAGATCGGCGGGTCAACCTGTGTCAGGCTGACCGGGAGAGCGCACTGGAACGGAACTGCCTCCAGGGAGAGAGCGGCAACCAGCGCCACCAGCGCCTGACTAGCCGCCTTGTGGGTTGATGAGTCTGAAGAACTGAGCTGGTAGGACTCGGCAGATGGAGGCAGTGGCGTATCGTCTTCCTCAACTCTTGCTTTTTTAAATAACACATTAAAGAAACTTTAGCCATTATTGTGGCAAAGCTAAAAAAGCAGTTAGCAAAGTTAGCTAGCTGGCTGGCTGCCAGAGCCCGCCGCTCCACCCACAGAGCCTACCGGTCAGAACCCCTAGCAACCAAGCAACCAATTACGTTCCGGAGGCTTCCTACAACTTGCTTTAACAATTCAATTTTATTTAGAAAGCAAATTAAACACACACCAGTCAACAATAAATCAGGTTTATATTAATATATTTTCTTAAATACATTTGAATAATAAAAATAAAAATAAAATGTATTTTGATTAAACTTGCCTGGGCGGGCCAGGGAGTTATGTGGGCGGGCCAGTGCCGCCCTGGCCCATTACTGGCTACGCCCCTGTGCTGGAGCAAGTGTTTTGTCATATATCCTGAAAAGGCTGCTGTACAAGTAATAATTTTTGTATGTGCATGCGTATAGGCTTATATATAATGCATACATATATTTTGAAATATAAAAATGTAAATGAGGATCAGATATACGTTTCTTAACAAACATGCATGTTCATATGCGCTGACTTCTTTTCGCCGGAGGCTGCTCATCACAACATCAAGCAATGCTTAGGTTACTTAGCAACGACAGACGCTTTGGAGCGTCCACGCGCTTTGGAGAAAAGTGGCGCGATCACGTTTTCCGCATGGTTTTAGATGTGAAATGTGAAGCAATTGAGCATAATGTGCATGGCCATTTAGGTGGGTGATGCTCGAGCCCCGGAGCGACTACGGGATCGGCGCGACTATGTGCGTGTTTATTTTATCACTTTCATCCGTGAAACAACACACGGTTCAAGTGAGGAACCTTTATGGGGTTATAATGTCTGCAAAGTGCTGAAAACGCATGTTGCTATACTGGTAGTGCAAATTGATACTTTTTCGCAACCTTGACCAAGAATATCTTACCTCATTGTTCCGCCCCCAAGCCAGTGGGTCATCACTGATATCGGTTTATAGCGCATTAACTCTTGAGTCTTATGTCCGTTTGCTTTCACGCGAACTTGAAGACATCTCGCTGGGTGAGACTGTACTTTATATTTTTCATAGTTTGTGAAGTGCACGGCATCGCGGGTCGCACTGTACCGTCAACAGCCCTAGAATCCACACTTTTGACTTTTAGACATGTTTAACACGAAGTATACAAAGCTTACCTCAGCAGCCCGAGTGTTTTCTGTGGTAAGCTGCGTTAATTTGGTTGCGCGAGTATAAACAGTGGCTCAACGTAATTAATATTCATGAGGTAAGAGACATAAGTGCTTTGCACGTGCCTCGCATCAGAACCGCTTTTAGAACCGAAACTTAAGAATTATGTGCGGTTCCGGTTCCTTTTAAAAAACGGAACCGGTTCTGAATAAGAACCGGTTATCGGTTCCCAACCCTAATGGCGACGCAGCTCAAGTTCCTCGAAAGGGAACGTCTCAGGTTACGTATGTAACCCTGGTTCCCTGAGAAGGGAACAATGCACTGCGTCTTCATGCCATACTCCCTGAATCCCTGTAGGCACTTGCTTCGGCACTTGGTAGCGAGTGTGTTTGTGTGGGATGCCTTCTTATACCCCTGGTCCGCACGGCATCCAGCCTATATCAAATCATCAAATTATTGATTATGTTGTATACGTGCTTCAGATCAGTCACGCCGAGGTGTTCCCCAAAGCGTTGCTTTGGCGACGCAGCGTCTCGTTCCCTTCTCAGGGAACCAGGGTTACATACGTAACCTGAGACATTTTTTACACATATCCATTTAGCAAGGTTGCAGTTAGTTAACGCATACATTTCACTTATCAAAAACCTAATATTATTTTAAAGACATATTCCTAGAAATAGAGAAGTGGAATAAAAAAGTGAAATTAATAAATTGGTTGTGTTTTCAAAAAGTTAGCTTGAAGGTCTCAAGGCAAACTTCTTTGTGTGTAATTAAACATTCACCATCAATAGCATTTGAAGATAATGACTTAAAGTGCCCGTATTATGAAAAACTCACATTTTCTGGGTTTTGGGGTGTTCATTTGTGTCTCTGATGCTCCCACACGCATTCAAACTTGGAAAAAAATCCATCCATGCTGTTTTGAGTGAGATACAGGTTTCTGAATGTCCTCTGCCTTTAGTCTCAGATTGTGCGAGTTAAAACTCAGCTCCGTTGAGTTCAGTTTGAATTTTCCCGCCCACCACCCCACTCGCAGGTCTCCACCCACCAGGTAGCTAGAGAGCATAGAGCAGTCACTTGAATGAGACCCTCTGTGCTGTTATCATCTCTCACGGAAATAACAGCGCTATTTGGATATTATGGATTATACTGCCACCTACTTTTAAAAACAAAGTTTTAACGCGTGGTTATTGGAACCCGGAGTAATCTTATATACACTGTGTTACGACGCAAATAGTCCTCAGATTGTAGGCGATAAGACCTTCATGCGAAATCTGATGTAAACAACAGACTATGTATCTATATTTCACGGATTATAAGCATTTGTGGACAAAAATTGTAATTGGATGTATTTTATTGGACTTTCATGGATCATTCACACATCTGAAACAGACTGGATTCGATTCGCGATCGCGTTGTTTCATCACAAAAGGTAAGAAGTCATGTTATATTTTGTATGTTGTCATCTTCTGTCACAAAATAATAGATTTATGATGCTAGAGCTAAAAGCTTTTTGCCAAACTAACCGAGACCGTGCCCCGGCTTTTCTGACGAGGCGAGCCTCTAATAACTTTACGGTCCGCATAGATATATACACGGTCCGGACCTCCCGCTAGCTTCTAGCAATTAGCACGCGGTCCACAAGCAGTATACATCCCCCGCCGGGTCTTAATTTCTGTAATTTGCGAAAATAATGCGTTTGAAAATGTTTATAACGGGAATATGTTAGTATTGTCCAGGGAAAACGAGTGTATTGTTCAGACTGCTACATCACAGTTTACGCTGGAATCTTTGTGTGTCATGATGAGTTTGACACACCGAGACCGGGCCTTACCGCCCCGGCTTTTCTGACGAGGCTAACCCCCGAGCCTCTTATAACTTTACGGTCCGGACCTCCTGCTAGCTTCTAGCAATTAGCACGCGGTCCACAAGCAGTATACATCCCCCGCCGGGTCTTAATTTCTGTAATTTGCGAAAATAATGCGCTTGAAAATGTTTTATAATGGGAATATGTTAGCATTGTCCAGGGAAAACGAGTTTATTGTTGTGACTGCTAACGTAACATCACAATTTACTCTGGAATCATTGTGTGTCATGAGTTTCTTCTCCTGTAGAGTACTTATTAGTGATACTTTTCTGCATGATTTGTCTGTTGGCAACATAAACCGTTAATAATAATAATATATAAAATAATAACACAGTATGGTCTGTACTGCTCACGATACCACTGAGCATGCGCACGGGCACATGACGTTAGTAGTGGGGTGTGATCAAAGGAGCAGCAGCTCATAAATATGTAAGACTAGCTCAAAACGGCACAATCTGAACTGCCCTGAAACAGAGGCTACTAGAGATGGGTAACAATCTTTTCCTACAAGCTATTTCGAGCAAACAACTTTTGAAACATGCTTTATGGAACTCATACACCTATATAACTTGTGGAAAAGCAGTCATAAGATGGGCACTTTAAATTATGAGGCACAATTATGGACTATTTTCTGTATGAGGGGGGCGCGCAAGATGGCGACCGGTGAGGAGGTAGTTTTGATAAGCTGAGGAGTAAGTTTGTTCCTTCACCTCAAATCATTTATTTTTGAAATTTTTTTTGGTCGGTTGGACATTTTAATGTAGGACTCAAACATCGATTATTAAATCATTCAGTTGTTGTAGCCTTTTCAAACGTACAATTGGCCGACTCGTAACGTTACCGATCATCGGATGGCTAAAAAACGGAAAGAGAGGGAGGTTAAAGCCAAAGGAAAAACACTAATAAAGATGACATGCAAAAATGATGAAGAGCACCTTCATAGTAATGAGGTTAAAATCCATTCATATGCAATGCAAGAAAACACTGTTCCACCATTACCGGATTCGACCCCCAACACCCCTGATCTGAAGAAAAGTAAACATGAGCTATCTCTCTCTGAAATGCAAGAAAACATTGTAAGATGCATTAATAAAAGAGTCAACGGATTAGAGGATCTCTTGCGGGCAAATACGGGGAGCATTGAAGCCAGGGGCGGAGTGGCAATCGGGAAAGTCGGGACTTTTCCCGGTGGGCCGGTAGTGTTTTAAGGCCGCGAAGGCGGGTCTGGTAATAGCCGTGCTTTCAGTCTTTAGTCGTGCACTCCGGCCACACTAAAACCTATTTATCATATATTTAATATGCTTCAGCGCTCAAAATGTATCTGGCCGCACCGCTCTCTCTATCAAGCCCGTCTCCCCTGGAGTTCTATCAGCCAATCAAAAAATAAAGAAAGAGGCTACACAATAGCCAATCAGAAAATAGGACTGTTGTATCTGGGTAAGATTTAACGCAACAACCAATAAAAAGCATAGCCTCGCACATCCATCGAGGAATGGAGCTCCGAGCATCACTTTGAGCAGCACAGAGTAAGTCTGATCTCCTGTTTTAATGTTACAACAAATGCACATCTTTGACACAAACAATGACAACTTGACTGCTGTTAGAGAATGTTTCCCAGATAATCAGCATCAGTTTTTCACGAGTGTATGTAACTTAGCCAACAGTTTACAGCCTGTTCACTGACAACACCTGCTCAGAACACGCAAGTTGCGTTATATTTTCGTTATCACACGATGACTGACATTTTGTCACATAAAACATCTCTCTCCAAACAGGCTTAATAATTTTATAAGCAACTGCTTTACAACCATAGTAAGCTTAATCTTACTTAAAACTAGGGAACTGTTGTTGACTTTAAGATCTTTTAAATAATAGTTATTACACTTGGTATTTCATGTTGTTGTACAGTCATTTTATTGTAATTTTAGATTTCAGCATTTGCTTATTTTTTTTGACCATGGAGGGCTGGTGGTCTATGAAATTTCCCGGTAGATTTTTGGGTCCCACTCCGCCCCTGATTGAAGCTTTAAAGGCACACAAGGCAAGTCTGAGTATTATTTCTCTACTAGCTCCCCCTAGTGTCTGGGAGTAAATGCATTCTATATCTAAGACTATACGAGACTGAAGGACACCGGGTCGGATACAGCGAACTTGCAAGTGGGGTATTCTTCCTACAGACGGTAGGGGCGGGCGAGAGAGTCTTCATTCGTCATGTAATGAGTCATTTAACCATATACCGACTTACGAAGATGATTTATTAACATAAAAATGCTGCCTTGTGTCCCTTTAAAGAAAACAACAGATTTCCTTTTTAACGAAGTAAAAGATGTCAAAGAGGATATGAAAAATGTTAAGAAAGATATGAAGATGCTTCAGGAGGCCGATTGTGCACAGGATAAAAAAATGTCCGAGATCGATTCCAGACTCAGCGAGCTAGAGAGATATAAAAGAAAGTGGAATCTGAGACTCTATGGACTGGAGGAGCAGGCAAGTGAGGATCTAAAAGCACAAGTCGTGGATATCTGTTGTGCTGTTCTTCCAGAGTCTACCAGCAAAGTGCAGCAGGAGGTAGATATTGTACACCGACTGGGGAGAAAAAATGAAGGAAATACCATAAGAGCAAGAACCGTCATCATCCAGTTTGTGTCCAGATCACTGCATGAAAATAGCTGTATACGGACAAATACGAGATGGGAAATCCCTGCTAAACTTTAGGTTTGCCAGATTTTTAGGTAGAGGTAGAGTGCTTGGAAAGGTAATACAGATGTGGCCTTTAAAAATGAGAGCAGAATGCCGCGAGCACTTCCGAAATTCTGCGAGATGCCGCAGAAGGGGGGTTCGGTGGGGGACGCAGGAAATACAAAAACCTGTAGAGGGCAGTCCTGTTTCATGTAGGCCATACTGACGACAATTTGTGTGCTTGACTTCATGCTGAGCGAATACTGTATGATATTGAAGTAACATGACACGGGTTATCGATGTTTAGGCGATAGACTTTGATGTCATACAAATTTTGCCAGTTAAATAAACAGTCACATATTCTTCATAAAAATTCGACTCAAACGCGCATCATTTGTCTTATTTTTTTCCGTGTACTTACAGTAGAAGAGACGTGATGTATGATAATCGAGTCTTATAACAAAATAATTTGCGAAGACCTTTGAAGAGACCGAGCGCATTTACGCAATATCATTAACAAGTTTATCTAATTTTACATTTAGTTCATTTTTGCATCTGACATTTAAATAGCTTTAACATGGTTGTGTTGCGCTTTTCTGCATTACTGAACAGTAGGCTACTTTTTATATTATCATATTTCCCTTTACATGGTATGAAACACGATATAAAAGTATGCAATGGTGTTTAATACATTTCACTGAGAATTTGTATATGTTATACTTTTGTAGTCAGGAAATAAAATCATATTGTGAGTGTAAATATTCATAAATTCGAGGAGTTTCTGAGGTGTTTCTCATCGGCAAAATGCGCAGTTTCTTTGTTGCTGATTAAAAACCGTTGGCTATGTGATTGTTTAAAATTTACATTTGTTCTACTTATTGTTAATTTATTTTTTTGCCTACATTTACTCAAATAATATCAATGTGAAAATATAAGTAAATCATACTTCAATTTAGGCGTAAAACTTCCACATTTTTTATGCCAAATAGAAATAATAACAATTTGAAATATGCAATTATTACAGTTTTAAAAACTTAAAAATATAACTCTGACCTTTTTAAATATATTGACTAAAATAATCTGTAAATGTAATACTTATATTATTAAGGCGTATACATCAAATAATATATGTACATTTTACACAAAATATCTGTTCTATTTTTAGTAATTTATTTTCCAACAAAAAAATCGCATAACTGCATTAAGAGATTTTATTAAGTTACTTCAATCATTTATCTAAGAGATATTTACAAAGCCACTAAATCATTTTTAACAGTGTGTACATTATGACCTTACGGTAGACTATTATTAAATGCATATAAATAAAAATATGTAAAACTAAATAAAAAAGATATCATACACGGACTGTATGTAAGCATACGTTATCTTGTTTGCTGCACGTGGGTTTAAATGTCGTTTTTCTAAAGAAGAAATGTAAAACTTTATTGGTGGTAGTTGAGAAGAATTCCTTTTTCCATTTCTAAATAATTTTGAGCGCAAAATAAATGTATCATATTGTTATTCTTATTATATAAGAATGCGTAGCCTATTTTTTACAACATTTTTAACATATAGAAATTATACGTTAAGCGTGTTGTGTGTATTTCCTAATTACAAGCTTTTGGTGAAATTGCACCAAAACTAAACATGCATAAAAACATAAAAAAGTCATTTAAATAAGCGAAAAATATTTTTATGAGCTCAAAATTTTTAATATAAATTGCCCATCTCTAAAGGAGAATATTCATCTTTAAAGTTGAAGAAACAAAAAGTAAATAAGCATTTGTCAAAATATTCTGCAAGCACTCATTTCTCCATAATGATGTTATTTATTTTTTAATAACATATTGTAGCTGTCGGGCAAAGATACTCTCTGGACACAAAGACCATGTCTATGTGTTCAAGAATAACAAAATATTGGCCATTTGAAACTCGAAAGTCATCACTTTATTTTGTCCCATTGTTTTCAATTTTGCGGGTGGTAAAACTCCTGTGTGCGTCGTTTAAATTCATTGATTTAATACAATTTCAATAATGTTTTTACACTGCACATCGTCTGAGGAAATCCGAAGTTGCGTCGAGGGGAACCAAGCTGACAGCTGCGACAGCAGAGACTGTCACGTACCTACAAAAGGGTATTGGAAAAGGCTTGCATCTGACCTGCAGCGATATCATTCTGGCTTGGTGGGATGTCGGCCAGCAAGTCCTCTGATTCTGACCTTGTTCTTTTACTCCTCAGAGTCTAAAACCAGGAGGGCATATTAAGTATTCATTGTATTTTCATTTTAACAGAGCAGCTATGGTTGCGCGTTTCACACACCTCTCCAAACCACGTTGTTAACACTATGCTTGTTCGACTTCATGCGGCGCTGCAAGAACCGACAGCAGGATGACTTCAGAGTACCCTGAGAATGATTCAAGAAATCATATTTCGCCTCGCTCTCGCGATACTGTGATGTCTTCCGGCTATCGATTCTTGCGGCGCTTTTGCTGCTGTCTTGTTCATGAAGTCGAACAAGACAGCAGCAAAAGCTACGCATGCGCTTTTAACTTGTAAAACTCAAAGGTGTATGGGTAATGTAGTTTCTGCTCTCGGTGGGACGAATTAGGTAGCATGCATTGTGAATTGGATTAAATAAAGCTTCTGATTTATACAGATGTGCAAATGCGCTAAAAGTACGTTCTGGGCACAGGGAGAGGTGGTGGTACGCTCAAGAGCTATATTTGGAAGTGGCGGTACTGAGTACTGGTGCCTACCGGCCCACATTAAAACACTGGCGGTAGCAAAGGTAGACGGCCCTTTGAAAAGCAAAAGAAAGCAGATGAAAATGAGAAACCTACACTGAAATAAATTGTAGTAGGATTTAGGCTACTTAACAAAATCTAAACATTTGTCACTCAGAAAATGCTAGTAAATGTAAACAAAATTATAAGCAGCTTTAACTTTATTACTTTTTTAATTTTAATTTTAATTCACTCTTTGTTTTAGCGATGTTTATAAATATACTATATTTTTCCATTTTGATGACAAACTGTTCTACACTGAAAAGAAACTAATGTAATCTTCCTGATTTAATCACGTAAAAAAGTCTAAACACAAGCACTACTTTTCTAAATGATGATAATCATAAACATCCCAGAGTTTGTAAACCAATTGTTTGTAAAACATATTTAATGCTAACTTTACTTACAAATTCAGAAAATATTTTTTAAAGTGTATAAATAAAACGACATGAAGGAAGTTAATTCCAAAATGTAATTAATTGTACATGGTTTAGCTGCTAGTTTTAGCAGCTACCAGTGAGAGTCAAGAAATTAAAAACCACCCACCCCCAGGTCTGCCAATTCTTTGCCAACCCCCAATGCTAATCGATCACCTCATCATCAGGGTATCAAAAGAAAACCGGTTTATCCACTTTTCATCAGCATGTTGGGTTTTAATTAGAACCCTTGCAGTTCCTATGTTAAAATGCAATTTAAGCAAATCTAGGCTTACTACATACGCTGTATGCTATTTTAAATGAATGTTTATAACTTATAAAATTAAGTGGATATCTTTTTTTTTTTTTAGAATTGTTTTTATTATACAAGTACAAAGAGAGACAGAGAGATAAGGCAATATCAACTTTGTCAACCTGGTTTCCAGCCAAGTCTGTTTAAATATTAACCAATATTAAACAATATCGTCTATGCAAAAGGGGAAGCATAAAAAATAAGAAAATAAATAACAATAGTAATTAAAAAAAATATATATATATAATAATAAAATTATTTTTTTTTATTTTTTTTTATTCACAAAACACTCCCCCTCACTTCATACTTATGGCACTCTCTTCACTTTTCCCTTCCCCCCTCTCTCTTTGCAACCAGAACAACAACAAAACACAAACAGTAGACAAACACACTGGATATTCAAACGCACACACACACCAACACACACACACACCAACACACGCACACCAACACACACACACACACACACACACACCAACCCACACACACACCAACCCACACACACACCAACACACACACACACACACACACACACACACACACACACACACACACACACACACACACACATTCCATTACTGGTGCTCCTTAAGTAAAAAAATAAAAATAAACAAAAATAAGTTGAGCAAAACTAATGTTGGGCTAATTATAAAGCGTTAAATATAGATTTCCATACGGAATCAAACTGTTTTTGTTTATTTATTTCCACTGACAAGGTTTTCTCTATATTTAAATAATATTTCATTAAATTTTTCCATTTATCTAACCCTGGTGTATCTATATTTTTCCAATTTTGTAACAACAGCTTCTTATAAACTAATGAGGAAAATATTAATTGCCATCCCATAGGATATTTCATGTTTGTGACATTTTGAAGTAAGCAGGCTTCTGATGTAAATAAAAATTTCTGCTTACAAATATTAGAGAGCCATCTCCCAATCTCAAACCAGGTTTTCCTCACTTTTTCACAAAACCAAAATGAATGAATAAGAGAGTCAGTACTACCGCATTTTAAACAGGTGGGGGGGGGGAAGAAGCATCAAATCTATGAATTTTATCCCTACTGTAATAAACCCTAGTCATTAATTTGTATTGAATCAATCTAAGATTTTCATTGGTTGTAGCTTTATAAGTTAAGTTTATGCACTCCTTCCATTTTGTTTTGGCATTGAAGTTCTTTATATCTCTATCCCATCCTTCATATATTTTACTTAGCAAATTACAATTTGTTACCACATTATTGAGATAGTCATACATAACACTTATACCCTTTTTCTTTTTCTTACTTGATTCCAAAAGGGTCTTTATCTTTTCCGGAACAATATTCACTATATCGCAATTTTCTATGACCCAATTCTTTAACTGCAAATATTTAAATATCTCTGTGTCTCTTAATTTAAATTTATCTTTTAGTGAATCAAATGAGGATATATTGCATAGATTAGTAATATCTGATAATGTTTCAATGCCTCCATCAATCCAATTCTTCCACATTAATTTAGTACCTTGAATTGTAACAGACGGATTATTCCAAATCTTAATATGAGTTGGAGTACCAATCTCCGTCCCTATAATCTGTTTGTTTTTTTTCCACATATTTAATGTACTTTTTACAACAAAATTATCAGTCTTTACTTTTTTCTTGGAAAACATAATGGATAATAAACTATTTGGATATAATTGATAATTTTCAATGTCTACCCATGAGTCTTCATTAGTGTTATTAATAATGCGATCAATATAGAACATCTGGGCTGCCATCTGATACAATTCCAAATTCGGGAGGTTTAACCCCCCTTCCCATTTTGAGCAAAACAATAAATTTCTTTTTATTCTTGGGGTTTTTCCTGCCCAAATGAAAGATGTAATTATAGAATTTATTTCTTTAAAAAAAGTTTTTGGTGGTGTCAACGGGATACACTGAAACAAATAAATGAACTTAGAAAGCCACATCATTTTTACCAAATTTATTCTTCCAATTAAATTCAACTTAAGATCTTGGTAATTATTTAGATAATGTTTTAAATTATTTTTCAATGTTAGAAAATTACTCTTATACAACTGTTTTTTATTTGCACTAATATAACAACCTAAATATTTAATTTCACAGCTTTGTACTTTAAATTGTTTAAATACTTCTGAATTAATTTGTTTTTGGCCCAATGTCAAGATTTCTGTTTTGGAACTGTTAATTTTATAACTTGAAATTTTAGAAAATTGACTCATAATATTAATAACACTAGGAATTGAAATCTCCACATTCCTTAAATACAACAGCATATCGTCAGCAAATAAACTTAATTTATATTCATTTTTACCTAAAGTGATACCAGTTATGTTACCTGTCTGTCTTATTTTCTCAGCCAAGGGTTCAATAGCTATCGAAAACAACGCTGGGGATAATGGACAACCTTGAGCAGTACCACGACTTAACGGAAAAACCTCAGATAAAACACCATTGGTATAAACACGTGCTTTGGGGGCTCTATACACAGTTTTTACCATATTAATAAATTCTATTGGAAATTCAAATGCTTCAAGCACTTTATACAAATATGACCATTCAAGGCGGTCAAATGCTTTTTCGGCATCGACTGCCATCAAAGTCAAATCTATATTATGTTTTTTTGCATATTGTGTTAAAGATATACATGTTCTAACATTAGTTCTAAGGTCCCTATTTGGAATGAACCCAGCTTGGTTATAATGAATAATACTAGGTAAGATTAATGCCAATCTATTATTCATTACTTTTGTTATAATTTTTTTATCACAATTGATTAAACTGATAGGCCTAAAGTCAGAAGGCTTATTACAATCGCGGCCTGGTTTTGGTATCACAGAAATAGTTGAAAAATACATCGTTTCTGGGAGCTTTTGTTGATTAACAAATGAGTTTACAACTTCCAGGAACAGAGATCTAATATTTGGCCAAAATATTACATAAAATTCAATAGGAAGGCCATCCATTCCTGTGGCTTTTTATTCGGGAAATGCCTTAATTGCATCTTCAACTTCAGAGGCTGCAAAGCCTTTCCCCATAACTTCCTTTTGGCTATCTGATAAGTGCTGTAGTTTAACCGATTTAAGGAATGAATCCGGGTCTTCATCTTTAAACTCTGATGTATACAGGTGTTCATAAAATTGTTTAAATCTATTATTAATAATTTTATTGACATCATCTGATTCTTCCTCTTTTAAAGATATAAATTGATTCCTTGCAACCCTTTTTGACTATTGATGCCAAATGTTTACCGATTTATTAGCTGAGATATAATTAAACTTATTTGAATTTTGTCTTAGATCTTTAACTTTTCCATCAGCATAGTATCCATTTCTAATTTCTTTTCTTGCAATTTACTTCTAATTGTTTGGTCTCCCTTTTTAAATTGAGTTTCCATTAAATTAATATCCTGTTTTATTTTAGCCATTTTCAAATCAAGACTAGCTTTCCTTTTTGCTGCAAAGGCTATCATTATCCCCCTTACATATGCTTTAAAAGAGTCCCATATAATACATATATTTGGTTTATCTTGCGGATGAGGTTGCTGCACATTAGTTAAAATAAAAATATAAATTTGCTCTTTTACATATGTAACAAATTCCGTATCCATTAAATATTTTCTATTCATTCTCCAAATTCTATGCTGTAAAGGGTTTTCCTTCGGAGTCATGGTGCAGACAACTGAAGCATGATCAGATATCATAATGTTATCGATTTTACATGATATACAATTATTAATTCCTCCTTGAGACACAAAAAGATAATCCAGTCTACTGTAACTATTTTGGGGATTTGAATAATAAGTATAATCTTTTGAATTTGGATGTAGGGTCCTCCATATATCTTGAAGAGCATTAACACAAATAAATTTCTGTAAATGTTTTGGAACATTGACCTTCCTCGTTTTTGTTGTACTGTCACAAGCACTAAAAATGCTGTTTAGGTCTCCTCCCATAATTATCATACCATTTTGTGAACTATCCATTCTTCTTTGAATATCTTTTAAAAAAGCCATATTTGAACCCGGAGGTCTATAAATACTCAAAAGCGTATACATTTCCCCAAATAATTCACATTTAATTATAAGATATCGACCATACGGATCTGAGTACTGTGACACTAATTTAAAGGGTATTCGCTTATTAATCAATATCCCAACTCCTCTACTTCTGGATGTAAATACTGCCTCAAAAGCCTCCCCCACCCACCTTCTTTTCAAATACTCTATTTGGCCAGCTTTAAAATGGAGTTCTTGTAGAAAAACTATGTCAGCGGACATTTTTTCCAAATAATATATAACTTTGTGTTTTTTTGAACCCTCCTGTAATCCATTTACATTCCATGTTACCACTTTAAATGTGTTTAACATATCTTTTATACTCCTTGTATGCATTTTTATATATTTTGATTACTAATTTATATAATTTTATTCCATTTTTTTATATATATAAATGGAATGATGTAATACAAACTATATAGCCCAACTTCTTCTGCAAATTTAATTCTGTTCAACATTAGGACACACCTAAGGAAGTTAAACAAACACTCATCCCTCCAAACCAACATGTAACATATAAACACATAACATATACCCTCTCCCTCCCCCTTCCCTCCTTCCCTTAGAAACATGCTTTTTTAGAGCCTTAACTCCCAGTACCATCTGACCTGGAAACAGTGACTTCCCAATAATTCGTATAATACCATCCCCCTTTACAACCCATATTAATAATCAAAATTCACCCCAAAAAAAGAGAAAAAAGAAAAAAAGAAAACATAATAATAATAATAATACATACATGCGCATACATGCACATAAAATAATAATAATAATAATTAACAATAATAATTATAAATACAAATACCTAATCACTGCTATTATTACAAACAAATTCGAGTAAGTACTTTATAGAGATCTCATCGAATTTAAGCCATTTCCCAAATAAAAATAAATTGACTAATTAATTAAATAAACAACCAGCTTCCATCAATTATGGCATATTTTTTATATTCAAGTTCAGTATTTCTACGTCCAGTTTCATTTCTTCAGCGGAGATCTAAAAATACTAAATGTTCTTACCAAGTTCTGCAAGATCAGGTCATTTTATACCTGGATACTTCCTTTTTAGTTCCAATTTAGCTTTCTCTAGTGAGGTGAATGTATTTACGATGTCTCCATTCTCGACACATAACATCCCAGGGAATTTTAGAAAAGTCTTAATGCCGATCTGATGCAACTGTTCTCTCAAAGGCCAGAACCCCCTCCTTTTCTCCCGCACAGCCGGAGACATATCAGGCACCACCTTAAAGTTGCAACTTTCTGTTTGTCTGCGGGTTGCTTTCCAAATATACAACTTTTTCTGATAGTGATGCAGCTTGAAAATTATAGCGCGTGGATACCTGGTATCATCTCTCTTAGCCCCAACACGGTGCGCCCTTTCAAAGTCCTCTTCTTTAAGCTCAAGCTTCCACTTTTCCGCAAAGATTTTAACCAAGAAAGCGGACATGGGCAAATCCTTTTCGCTACCTTCCAAAACATTCACCAAACGTAAATTGTTCTGGCGATGCCTATTTTCCAATTGATCGATATGATCCAAAGCATCTTGTAGCTTCTTTTCAAGCGCACCTGTACGGCTCACCTGCTCCTCCACCAAAACACCATAATCATGAACCTCGGCCATCGCGCTTTCAAATCGGTTTTCCAATGCCTCAATCCTCTTCACCGCGGAATCAAGCAGCGTGTTAGTGGAGGTATTAACTTGCAATAGTTTGTTGAGTTTAGACTCTAGACCATCAAACCTAGCGTTGTAATCGAAGCCAATTGCTTCTGCTGCTTCTCCCACATCTGCCATTCTTTGTCGTTGTTGCCTCGTTTGCGGTCTCCCTTTCGACATAGGATCGCTCTTCTTGACTTTTTCCTTTTCTTTCCTTTTCGTCTGGGTTTACTTAATATTAAACGTAAGCTTTAATAGTTGAGGGACTTAAAAAAAACACATGTTTTAAGCCAAAGTTTCTCACGCCACGAGGAGCTCTAGCCCTTACGACCTCTCACGCCGCGCATGCTCATTCGACAGAGAGGTGATTAAGTGGATATCGGGTAACTTATTTTGACATATCTTGATATAACCTGGGCTCTTAAGTCCCACGCATTCACCATGAGACACACGCATTTCTGTCAGTTCACACACTCACACACCAAACCTTGTAAGCTTTTTTCACGCTGAGAAGTAAAATAGAACTTTTCCTGCTATACAATTAATAAAGGAGGTGCTGGTATATACAGAGCGTTTCTGTCGAGTTTAGCAGTAAATTTTTTAGGTGTGGTCAACTTTACGCAGCACCGCAAAAGCCGACAAGCAGATGACATCAGAGTACTGCGAGAAATAAAGCGGAGGAGGTTGGTTTTACATTGCTCTCGCGGTACTCTGATGTCATCCACTCATGTTTGAGTCTGTATAAGATGAAAATACAGATTTTGAGGAACAACTTATTATTTGGAGATTGTCAATGGACGTTTCTGAGTGGTAAGTTTGTTTTTTCAGTATGGCCCTGCAAAACGCCAAATGCATAAAATAAAAATGTATTAATATTGTAATGTCTTAGCATGATATGTTTTCTAAAATGTTTAAAAATGATAAAATCAGTTGTGCGAAACTACACAGAAATATTTTTTTTAATGAAACATATTCAATGGTTTCAGTGCCTCATGGTGGGGTTGAACCCCTGGTTCAGTTTACCCCATCTGGTTCACTTTGCCCCACAGCCAGGGGCGATTCCAGGATTTTATAAATGGGGGGGCACAGGGGGGACCAAGAACCAGTCAGGGGGGGCCAATCAGAAAATTCAAATGAAGATAAATACTGTTTTAGAAAATATTAAGCAAGGTTCCCAAAATCTTGTGCAATGCCACGTGCTCTAATATAGATGGTATTAATTTTTTGTATTTTGCATGGATTAGACAACACAGTTCTGTTTCAGAATAGTTCACTTTAAATAAATTGTCATAATTTACTCGTCCTAAAGTTATTTCAAACATGTATGAGTTTTTCTTCTGCTGAACACAAAATAAAATATTTTGAAGAATCTTAGTAGCCAGAAAGTTGATGAACCCCATTGACTGCCATGTTATTTTGTTCCTACATATGAAGTCAATGGGATCCATCAACTGATTTTGGTTACCGACATTCTTAACTCTTTTCTTTTTTGTGTTCAGCAGAAGAAAGAAACTCATACAGGTTTGAAACAAGTTTAGGTATTTGACCATTTAAATTAAGTGAACTATTCCTTTAAGTAGGTTATCTAAATTACACAGAGTTGCGTGTAGCTGGTATATTAGTTAACGTTCTGACATATCAGGATTTTGGGAAAATATTAGCCCTACTTAAAAATGTGTTTTTCTACTCTGTCTGATCTGACTTTCATTGTTTATTATTTTTATTTTAACACAACTGAATGCTATTTTTACATATTATCTGTTTTGTTGTCAGACATAAAGAAAGAGTTTAAAATAGTGACTAAACACGACCCAATAACACCTCGTGTTTAATCCAACCAGCTGTTACTTTATACTGCTAAAATCCTGATTTAAATGCGACATTGTCTGATACAATTTACATTGAAGAGCTGATACGAGGTGATTTCGGATTACCTGTGCGTCTCATGCAGGGTTGCTCTTCTCATCTGATTGTGTTTATGAGCGCTTTTAGCGCAAATTCAAAAATATCAGAGAATACTGTTACGCGTGCGCGCGCAAACCGCACCATAGGGAGAGAGAGAGCTCGTGCACAGAGAACTGGTGTGTGTCTGTGTGGGAAAACACTACTAACCTTTAAGTCGTGATACTCGATCAACAGTCTTCTCTGTCAGTAACATCTGTTGACTGTTAACTTTTACGTGAAAAGACAAGTACACGGAGGAACCCAGGTGGAAAACACCGCCAACTTTTAACTCCTTCATTCAGTGTCATGTAAGAGAGGCACTGTCGAGGTTCCGCACGCAGCAGTGAGAAAGCGTGCACGCGAGCGAGAGAGAGAGAGAGAGAGAGGCGCTGCTGAGCGCTTGCAAAAGCGAACGAAGCCGTTTTAAATAGTAAAATAAAATGTAAATGGTTATCATGAGAAATCTATTTGATTTGTGTTGATTTGTGCCTGTGTTGAGTCTGTGGCGGGTTGCCCGCTCCTTCTTCGCGTTCGCACGAGTCTCAAATCAAACAGTGATTGACAACTGGTCCAAAGGTGCGGTGGGTGTCTTGGTGTCTCTTTCCTCCTGTTTAAAAACGCGCAACTACTGTGCTGGCTTCGTCTTCGCGGGAGTCTCAAATCAAAAAGTGATTGACAGCTCTGTGGTCCAATGGTGCGTTGGACATTTTCAGGTTGACAGTAAATCTAGCTGGCCCAATGAGATTGGAGGGGGGGCACCAGGGGGGGCCAATCATATTCCAAGGGGGGGGCGGTGCCACCCCATGCCCCCCCTCTAGACACGCCCCTGCCCACAGCCACCGTTTTGGGAAACTGCCTAGCTAGTAATTAAGGCTAATCTTTAGCTAAATCATTCACATGGTTTTATACATTAGCCTATCAACAATATTTATGGTATAAATATTTAGGCCTGGATAAATCTACTTTGACATAACAGCCATTATACCTGGTATGTATAAATTTTACTTTGATATGATAAAAACTGTTTTTTTTTTGTAAAAAAAAAAAAAACATACTTTAATCATAACTCTTTAATTTGTCCTTCTTTTTAACATAGCCAAATACAGTATAAATTATGGTTGCTACCTGTATTTGTGGTCACACGGCTACAAATCTGTATGGTTGCCTAGATAATGGGGGTGGGTCAACTTACCCACTGGCTCACTTTGCCCCACTCTCCCCTACTTGATATTGAGAAACGGCCATTGTTTACAGAAGCCGGAGCGCGAGCTACAAACTACAGAGCGAGTGCGCTGGTGCACAATGGTGAAAGAGCAACTCACGATGTAAATAACTAAACCAGTGCTCGCAGTACAAACACTTTATATTTTAGTGTACTGCGTACCTTCACTTTCTTTTGCGTGCCACCACTTCTCATGTTGCTGGTACTTTGCCTTAAAGAGTCAAAGGGCGTTTCTATGTGGCGCTGCGCAGACAGTTCGGCACCGAAAACATCAAAGTACCGCGAGAGCAAGTCGAAGTTACAAATGGTCCGACTTTACCTTTGCTCTCGCGGTACTCTGATGTCATACGCCGACCAGTCAGCGCTGCACCATTTAAAGTCGAACAGCAGGGCCGCTGGAAGTCATTTTGAACAGGGGGTGCTGTGAATTTTTTTAACAAAAAAACTATGAACATATAGGCCTATTTAAAACACATTTGAAAAATAAATACATTGAGATTTACTACTTTATTGTCATATACACTTCAGTGCACACAGCCAGGGTTTGACTAAAAACACACAGACATCATCAGTTCTCAGATTAATATGTGCTATTAATCAGAAGCAAAAATACTTATCCCAGGGGGAATTACTTTCGTTACAACTTCAGATACATACATACAACATATTAACATACAACATATAATACTATAACAACATATAATATTAATTAAACTTCACAATTTTCAATGTCCATGCGGACGAACATATTTTACTTTCGCTTTTAAGTTAGGATCACACGTCGATTAACAGTGGTAAAATATTCTCATATTAACATACCTAGTATATTTTTATTAACAGTGGTAAAATATTCTCACATTAACATACCTAGTATATTTTTATATATATCTTTTTTTTTACTAAATATTTCTATTACTTTAAAACTTATAAATAATTCATAATTTGAACAAAAATAATGATGGGTTTAGTTCTGATATTGTATACTTTTATAAAGAAATACATGGTTTATAACTACATTTTTAGAATATATTAGACTTTTTATAAGGTTTGTACTGTAAAAATACTTTATTTGTTACAAACAAAAGATAAAGAATTTACAAACGTGCGGAAAGCCATTTAAGTACTTGGACAGCGAAATGTTTTTTTTTTTACAGCATTACTTAAAATGTTTTCTCATCTCACCATATCCACAGGTGCAGAGTCATTATATACAATAAATCCGTTGGATAGCATTTAAAAAAAAAACATTTAAAAGTAGATGTATTTGTTTAAAGCAAAGCATTTATTTACTTAGCTACAGATGAAGCAGCTCTTTAAGCCTTCTAACGTCTCATAATTGGTCATAATTTATGTCCAAGAGACTCAATAATAATCTGTTACATTTTTATCCTTTAATTTTTCATATTAAAAAGCGTTTTTGTGCTGCTGCCCATCTATGTATGTGATAAACAAACCCGTGTTGTCATTGCGTTACTACGCATATTATCAACGCGCTCTTTACTCTAGCAGAAAAAACTCGCGTCGCGCATTGCACCGGTTGTATAATAGAGAGTCCAAAGTCTCTCATGAGCTAGAGGACGAATGTCCAGGGAGTTCAGTATTTTTGTGTGGGCATGCATCAGCGAAAGGTGCGTGAGTCTTTTCTGGTTCATGGTGCTGCGTACCCATGTCTTCAAAAGACGCAAGGCAAAGAAAGTGCGCTCGGATGAGGCCACGGATGGGTAGGCACAGACAGTAATGAAATTAAAATCCAAAATACACAAAATAACCTACGTGTGTCAAAAATAATTTCCTAAAATATTCATAAGTAATATATAAATTGTGCAAAATATTTTTACATAAAAAAATATCTTTCTCGCCTTCCCGCGGCCATGCGTCAAGTTCTGAAGGAAAAGGATACCTGCCCGGATCCCACGCACGCAGATACCCTCAGAAAACGGCAGATTTATTAACCCTCACCCGAGTGTGCATATTTGTAGAAGCCTGCGTGATGTTTGCTGTGACAGTTTTTAATAAAAATATAAAAAAATCAATTGATATTTGACGTCTATTAACAATAATATATTTATATACAAAATAAAGTTGTATGGTCATGACTTGCACATTGCTTGTATTGCTTTAGTTTAATATAAAGTGCTCATTTGGTTTGGTGTATTTTGAGTGTGGCAGTCATTCTATTAGCCCCAATCAATGACAAATCATCACTTCTCCTATTTCTTAGTAGGTGAACTGAATAAAATGAATAAAATCTGCTGTCATCTGCAGTTATATACATTTTACAAAACCAGTATTCATTAAATTTTAAGAACTTTTTTGCCACTTTTAAAACTGTAAAACTAAATAAAAAAGATATTATATGCCGAATGAGCATGTAAGCAAATGTTTTCTTGTTCGCTCCACGGGTTTAAACGCCGTTTTTTTTTCTAAAGAATAATGTTTAAACTTTTTTGGTGGTGGTTGAGAATAATTTATATTGCAGAATAATGTACGTATATTGCATTTTAGCGCAATATAAATGTATCATATTGTTATTCTTAATACAAAAGAATACTAATATATTTTTTACAACATTTTTAACTTTAAAACATACATATAAAGATGCTTAGTACAATAGCTTTGCTTCTGACAACAATTTTCTGTAATAAATCATTAAATCAATCACAAAATGTGTTGACAGTGGCGAATAAAATGCTTGTCAATTCAAACAAAGCGAAAGGTGTCTAACCCGCTTTAATTAGCAATAATTAAACTGCTCTTTTGCATACCTCTACTTTTCTCATGTCTTTCTTTATACCACCTTTATCTTTTTAAAATCTTGCTACTTTTAGAAATAATTTGTTTGGATTTTTTGTATACTGCACACTTTATTTGCATTAACTATACCTATAATAATATTTTTTATGTTTTTCTTTCAATAAAGATAAACATATTTATTATTGTCTAAACTTAAAACTTTGTTTTTTAATTTATAAATTAGATTTTATATAAATAAGTTTTAAAAAGTGTTGACTGCGAACATCTGAGATAAGATATCTGAAAGGACCTATAATATACGCCTTTAATATATGTACATTTTAAATGAAAATGTCTGTTCTATTTCTAGCCATTTATTTTGGTTTGACCAACTAAAAAATACATAAGTGACATTAAGAGATTTTATAAAGTTACTTTAATCCATTATTTTAGTGATATTTACAAAGCCACTGAATATTTTTACAGTTATGAATTACGGCTGAAAGGATTTAAAAAACCATAACACTGACTGCCTATATGCGCAAGAAAGGTATTATTAAAGGTATAATAAATATAAATATGTAAAACTAAATAAAGATATCATATGCCCACTGTACAGTATGTAAGCATAGGCCCATGGGCGTAGATTTAGGGTGGGACGCTAGGGACATGTCTCTACCAATATTCAGAGAAGACTGAATTGTCCCTAGCAATAATTTCGACCAAACAATTAATCTGTATTCATATATAACCACTAATGTCCGTCTTGTTCTTGTGTTTTCTGTTTTTTACTTATTATATTTTTGTCAGAAATAATATAAATTAGATTAGAAATCTTTTGCAATCTCGTTCTGTAAAAATAACGCTCTATGTGGTACACAAACGGTTAACAGCTGTCGTTCTCTGCAATGCCCGCCTCCGTAAGTCACATCGCTAATATGATTGGCTTTGCATTTCTTTAGTCACGCCTCTCTAAAGCACATTGCTAATATGATTGGATTAGCATTCTTGAGTCCCGCCTCTCTAACGCACATCACTTTTTGATGGGCTTGTCTTTACTCGCTACGTGTGATAGGATGGTTTCACTTTGTACAACGCGCCAAAGTTCACTCAACAAGACGCGCGTGATTATTCGGGCTACAGGTAAGTGAGGAAGAAAGTATTATTATACCCACTGTAACTGTTTTATGCACAAAAAAAGTTGTGCCACATAATGATTCAACGACAGTGTTTTCACCAATACACGACAATCCCATGTTAACCCTGAGGAGTTGCAAACTTGTGTCAACCTTTTATAAATGGGGTGGCAAGGTTATTTAGAGGGTCCCTAATCCATGAAAGAAAATAACCCCAACATGGTAAAAACATGAATTCATGTCATGATTGTTGAATACTTTCATTAGTGCACTGTGGTCATTACTGCACAGATGTAGACATAATGTTGCATTTTAAACAAACTATTTTTTTTCACACTGATTAACTGTATGTTAATGAAAAGAAGATTTAATGTGAACTACAGAAACGTTAATAAACTGTGTTCAGGAAACAGCATGATATATATACCTACTTCAACACTGGGATTTTTTGGCAAAATTAAATTAAGAATTAAATATTAATTGCATATTCTTCAATGTTATAAAGTTAATATGGATTCATATATGTTACAATGTGATTTTCTTTTTTTTTGACAAAGACTTAAACAGCTACTGTTTATTAGGCTCTAGGACATAACAATTGTTTATTATAGTACATTAAATTTGGGATGGCACCGGGGGTGGCGAGTCAGATGTCACTGAGTAAAGTTCATACTGAGTTGTCTGTTGTATATGTCAAGTAAACGGTGATAAACAGTTTTTGCAATGCGACCATTTTATTTATGTCCCCACCAATGCCAGAATCAAACCTACGCCCTTGCATAGGCCTATGTTTTCTTGTTCGCTCTGCGTGGGTTTAAACGCCGTTTTTCTAAAGAATAATTTTTAAACTTTATTGGTGGGGGTTGAGAAGAATTCCTCTTTCCATATGTAAAGCATTTTAGCGCAATATACATGTGTCATATTATTGTTCTTAATATATTACGAACAATAATACTAATATATTTTTACAACATTTTTAACTTTAAAACATGTATTTTTATACCACATTAATCTCTTTAAAATATTAATACTTTTAGAAAAACTGACATAATTATTAATATTATGAACAAACAATGAAACGGTGTCAAAATTCGACAACACAAATAATTAAGATATTCATTGTAAATAGAGTTAAGTGTATTAGGCTCACACTAAATTCTCTGTTGCACTTAGTATAAAAGCCCATTGCACGTACAGTCATCTTAATAGATGTATGCGCTGTTATGCTGGCAAGAAGGGGTTGACGTCACTTTGCTGTTTTAATAGAAATGTTAAATATTCAGCAATGCCCTTATTAACTTCTGGAAACAACCGCAATGACAACGCATATAAAAATGTATTTTTTTATGCGCCACCTGGTGGATTTTCTGTGAAGCGAAACATATTAAGGGAACAGGGAAAGTGCCCCCCCCCCCCCCCCCGAAAACACTTGCAGAATTCTGTGAGACTCCGTGAGACGATTTGGCGAATGCCGCGGGAGAAAACGTACATTTTTAAAGGCCACATCTGTATACCAAAGTAAACTTGTGAAACATCCAGAAACTTTACGTTTGTGGATGTTTATAGGAACTGGTGGAAGTTTCCAGGAATCCTTACAGCTGGTTGTGAGGAGCGGTGGGTGTGAGGTGTAGAGGGCTTTTTATATGTTAATGACCCACAGATAGAGGTGTCTTCTTTGTTTTCAGAGCTGAGTGGGGTGGGGGGTTAACCATGTCTCTTAGACAGCACATACAGTATTGTGGTACATAAAAACTGTGTTTGCCAAATATGTTTATTATTAATATAATTTAGTTAGTCTATTTAAGAAACTAGCATCATTCAAAATAACTAACACAATTACCTTTTTAATGTGTGAAAATTATGTCTCTTGACTGAAGATGGCCTTCATCCGTCATCGGAAGGAAGTGCTATACTAACTAGAAATCTGGGCCCGGTTCCCCGATAACGTTCACTCTTAGCGTGCTAAGAAGACTCAAAAAGATATATCTTACCAAAGTTGTTGATGTTCCTAAGTGTGTTCCCCGAAGTGTCTCTTAGGAAGCTTCTTAACACGCTGCCTCTAAGTACGACGTACAATGGCGCTGTCCCAAGTAAAGGTGCTGAATTATTTGCGATCGATCACTCAGGGATCGATTTTCCACTTCACGCGAAGGTGCATTTCGACGTTAAGACAGACAACACGTTATATACAAATGGAACATTACTCAAATTATTCCAGTCACATTTATTTTAACATAGTTTAATGTATCCGTAAAATATAAACTATTAATTAAATTATCAAATTGTCAGTAGGCTAATACGGGTAGACGAACAGGGTATCCCTCGCTATTTATCCACCCTCCTTATCCCGTTGTGCCACTTGTGCCGCTTCTTGACATGGGTTTTGACTTTAAAAAAATATGTAATACACTTTTATACGAATGTTAAGGTACTTAACAATCAGAATTGATTGGCAAGCAGCTGCAGTATTTCTGTTTAATGCGGTATTGCTTACCATTAATGTTTTCAATAAAAAGCAACCTAGTTAGATAGAGAATATATGGTCTGAGAAGATCTAGCAGCTCCATAATGAGTTGTCTTGGAAGGCGGTTTTTTATTTAGCCACGTCAGGCAAAATGTCAAAAGGTTTAAGGGTTGACAAATAAAAAAATTGGCATGGATTAAACAGTTACGCGGCCGGTGTTGTGTGGAAGTCTGTTATGTTTCCCTTTAGTGTGGTGTTTTTATAGCATTTTTATCACATGATACGTTTATTCTTTATATACATTGAAAGTTTTAATGGCTACTGAGATGTATATGTGTGCATTTATGAAATGTATCTTGACTGTTCTTGATTGTAAGTCAATTATTTTTACAGTATGAATCATATTATATGTATAATATATATTTACTATGTTTGGAAACATAACAGTTTTAAAACAAACAGTAGAGAAAAGAAGAAAATGACAGGCTATATGTTAACCTGATAAGGAACACTGTGCCGTACACAGCACACCCCCTCCCTTGCACGTGAGGCTGCATTACGTCATTGTAACTTTGAAGAATTAAATCTTCAAAATATACGGTCATGCGGCACATCGTTGTAAAGCTTAGACTTTCGGGATTCCAATAAGCGCACACAGAAAGCATAATATGATTTTTAGCAGTCATAAAACTGTAATCTAGTTGTTAGTTACCTGAACCGGGCGGCGCCGATTTAGGATATTTACTTACCTTCAAAATCTTTCCTTTATCCGCTTCGGTAAAATTGTCCAAAACAAACTGTTCATAAATCCCCAAAAGTCCAAGGAAATGGAATATCCAAGCCTTTTAATCCAAAACGATTTGTTCATCTCACAATCTTGACGTTTCTGACCGAATTACGATATAAATAGTGTATACAATAAGTTCACTAACAGACATTCGTTCGAATCTCACTTTTCATTCACGATTTATAATGAATATATTCGGATGTCATGTTTATTGTGCAACGTCTGAGGAACAAATGCGCCCCCTTGTGGATTTTCAGCCGTTCCATAAGAGGCTACAAGACATAAAACTGTCAAATATGAAATATTTAATAAATTGTATAATAGAATACATGATATTATTGCTTTTTAGTATAACCAATTGAAATCTTTAATCTTTCTAAATAAATTATGAATGTAACGTGATGAAAACGCTATAAACATAGAGGGAACAGATTTCAATGAGGAACAAACACCGGCGTCGTCTTTGATTCATTAGTTCTGATACCAAATAAAGTCAACTGCATAAATAGTCCTGTATCCATTGCAAACATATTTTATTATAAGTCTTAAAAATGTCCATAACATAAAATCATTGTCAGCATACCATAGTTTGACTTGTACTGCGCTGCGCTGATTTCTAAAGACAGCGGCGATAGCGTTTTGCGCTCAAACAAATCTAAGAGAGAGCTTACGAATGGTCCAGACCAACCTTACGAAAGTGTGACTTACAGAAGATATACTTAGCGTACGAACGTTTTGGGAATCGTGCCATAGAGTTAAGAGAGAGGTTAAGGAATAGGTTAAGAACTACTTAGCGATAAGAACGTTTTGGGGAACCGGGCCCTGATCAATAGTCTTAATTCTGATATAGTCTGACTATCCAGGGCCCAGATCAGGAAACAGACGGATCGGCTTAACCGTCCATCTGTTAGCTGCCGTGATATGTCAAGACCACTTATATCCCAGCACTTCGAGTCAATCTTACCGAAATATCAGAAATCAGAAACTTTCCATGGAAATACTCACAAAGAAACCACTAGGGGGCGCAATGTGGGCGCTAGCCTCACCCAGATAGTCAAGGATACATCTAGTGAGAGGCTGGCAGCCGATGCTCCGCAACATCGGCCACCAAGCGGTGGAGAAGACAAAAAACATTTTTTGTAACGTTTTTGCCTTGATGGCCTTCCATAATGGTGCGGTTTTTGCGCTGCACCAAAAAGAAAGGCCCCAAGCCGACACAGGAGCCGTTCCTCGATGTTCTCACTGATCTGACGAGAGAACTCGAGAGGATACCGGCTCAACACGAACACTATAGAATCTAGTGAACGTATTAGGTGTCGCCCAGCCAACAGCTCTACAAATATCTGAAAGCGAGGAACCACGAGCCAAAGCCCAAGATGAAGCCACGCTTCTGGTTGAATGGGCTCTCAAACCAAAAGGGCAAGGAATGATCTGTTTCTTATAAGCCAGGGCGATTGTGTCTACAATCCAATGAGACATCCTCTGTTTAGTGACAGCTTTCCCTTTCTGCTGACCACCGTAACAGACAGAGAGCTGTTCTGAGGTCCGAAAGCTTTGAATGCGATCCACATACACACGTAGTGCACGCACAGGACATAACAAAGCCATGGCTGGGTCTGCCTCCTCCGAAGGCAGCGCTTGTAAGCTCACCACCTGATCTCTGAAGGGAGTGGTGGGAACTTTAGGCACGTAGCCCGGCCGGGGTCTCAGTGTAACGCTGGATTCAGCCGGCCCGAACTGAAGGCACGAATCGTTGACCGAAAATGCATGAAGATCCCCTATCCTTTTAATAGAAGCCAATGCGAGGAGCGTCAAAGTTTTCATAGTGAGAAACTTGACGCTCACCGTCTGCAGAGGCTCGAAAGGGCAGTCCTAAAGGGCTTTCAGCACCATGGACAAGTCCCAAGGAGGAATAGAGGGAGGGCGCGAAGGATTCAGCCTCCGTGCACCTCTTAAAAACCTAACGACCAGATCGTGCTGACCCACAGATCTACCGTCTATGGGTACGTGATGCGCGGATAATGCCGCGATATCTACTTTAATGGTAAGTGGTGACAGCCTCTTCTCCAAGCGGTGCTGGAGATATGAAAGCACAATACTGATCGAGCATTCCCGGGGGTCCTCTCGTTGAGAAGTACACCATACAACAAACAGGTTCCATTTCAGCGTATACGCCTGCCTCGTAGACGGTGCTCGCGGTACAGTGATGGTGTTAGATACCGCCTGGGGTAAATCACCTAAAACCTCCGCGCCCCGTCCAGAGACCACACATGGAGGTTCCACAGATCGGGGCGAGGGTGCCATAATGTGCCAGGGAATCAGCCAGGGAGGGACTGTCGCGAGGAGAGTGAACTCTGTAAAACCAATTCCTAGTTGTCCGGTACGGCGCAACTAATAGAATGCGCTCCTCGTCCTCCCTGACTTGCACAGTGTCTGCGCAATAAAGCTTACTGGGGGGAAACCCCGCGGCCAGCTGTGTGCCAGTGCATTCACGCCGAGTGTTCCCTCGGATAATGAATAAAACAGGTGACAATGGGTTGTCTCTGAAGAAGCAAACAGATCTAACTGCTCTGCCGAAACATTTCCAAATCAGCTGAACCGACTGGGGGTGTAGCCGCCACTCGCCGGGGCGCTTTGCTCATGAGAGCGCGTCTGCCGCTGTGTTCAGCGACCCCGATATGTGAATGGCACGAAGAGACCTCAGATACTTCTGACTCCAGAAGAGGAGAGACGGGCGAGATGCGACAGGTGACGAGAGCGCAGACCGCCTTGGCGATACGCTACAGCCGCAGTTTTGTCGGTGCGCACTAATACATCTTAAGCATCGAATCACGTTGATGAAACGGACGAGCGCAAGATAAACAGTGCACAGCTCGAGGCAATTTATGCCAATGTCGCTGGAATGTCGACCAGACCCCCGAAGCGACAAGCCCGCCGTACGTAGCTCCCCACCCCGTTGTAGAGACATTTTTGCCAACAATAGCATGCCTGGAGACCTATCTCAGTGGCATCCACACCCTGAGAAACGCTGGGTCTGACCACGGGGTGAAAGTGTGACGGCATCTCGATGTAATTATAATACTGTGAAAGCCGGTGAGCCACGCTCTCCTCTGGACTTGGTCATAAAGCCAACACTGAAGCGGTCTCATATGGAGCAGCCCGAGCGGTGTCACAGCCGCAGCTACTGCCATATGCCCCAGAAGTTTTTTTTAAATTATTTTAGTGGAACCGCAACCCTGCCTTTAAATGTTTAGGCAAGTCAGAATTGACTGAACACGCGCTTCTATGAGACGTGTTGTTAAATCGACCAAATCCCGTTATATTCCGAGAAAAGAGATCCTCTGCACAGGGCAAAGTTTACTCTTTCCCCAGTTGACCTGAAGACCGAGACGAGCGAGGTGTTTAAGTACACGATTTATGTGTGTGCACAGCATCTGACGAAACTGAGCTATTATGAGCCAATACGCCAAAACGCAAACACCGCTCATTCTCTCAGGGGCTGCAGTGCGCCCTCCGCAACTTTTGTGAAGACACAGGGAGAGAGAGAGAGAAAGCCCGAACGGTGAGACTTTGTACTGATATGCCCACCCCTCGAACACAAAGCGGAGAAACGGCCTGTGTCGGGGAAGTATGGAGACATGAAAGTACGCGTCCTTCAGGTTGAAGGCTGCAAACCAATCCTATGGGCGGATGCATTAAAAATATGCTCCTCTGCGTAAACATTTTGAACAGCATTCTGTGAATGTGAATTCTGTGAATTCTCGACTCAGTACGCAGATCTAGGATCGGACGCAACCCGCCACTCTTCTTGGGTACAATGAAGTAAGGGCTGTAAAGCCCCGACTTTATCTCAGCTGGAGGGACCGGCTCGATCACGTCCTTCGCCAATAGGACAACAATTGAATGTATAACCGAGACGTATCGTGCGTAAAAGCCAACGCGACGGGCTGGGAAGCTCTTCCCAGGCCCCCAGATACCGAGCGAGAGGAAATTAACGGCACGATGTGTACCCGTGGCGAGCGGAGACGGGGAACTCAACGACGCGTGCTCTTTGGCCGCATTGTGAGATGTTGTGTGTAATGAAACACTCACCCGAAACCACTGATGGATGCTGAGCAAAGGGGGCTCCCTTGTAGATGTCCTGCTCGATACATCTGCTGGCGAATGAGGAAGAGGAGAACGTAGGGTTTTGAGCCCGTCCGAAACTCCTGTATGCCTCCGGGGACCTGGAGGGGGACCTGAAGTCGGCAGAACACAAAACGAAACCAAGGATTCCCCACCCGGCCCTCCTCCGGGGTGAAGGGGGAAAGTGATGTTTTCACCATCTCCTGACGAGCGATCCTCTCCATCTTCAGGTCGCCCGACTAAGAGCCGCTAAGTTTCATTTTCCACCTCTGTAGCTGGCTGAGTGGGCGGGTGAACAGCTTACGACAGGTTCCTCAGAGCTGCCGGGATGAAGGAACGAAAAAGCCGTAGCAGGACACCCTCGGCGAAAAGCAGACCAATATACTGACGTAACGGAGGGGGCAGCTAGGCTCCGACGTGGCATGAAGCCTCAGTCTGCTCTAAAGCGGCCGATCATTGTTGGACACTCTCAGCCGCGTCGCCGAAATGGCTGGTCTAAAAAGGAACATTAGGGCGATTATTAACGACCTACTTAATGCCCGCAAGACACAACCAGAGATGGCGTTCCTAGACCACCGGGGGGTGGGCATAGCACGTCCGGCGGCCTGTGGGGTGAACCCAGTCGCTCGTAGCGCCAGGTCAGAGCCACACAGGATTCTTTAGTTGCCGGACCGTGACCTCGCCTGTGCAGATCCTTCAGTGCCATAGCCTGGCGGACCTGCATCACGCCATGGCGCGCACGGCAGAGGCCGCCTCTCACAAGCCCGTGGGTCTGTGAGGGGAGGGAGGCTGGTCTCTTGGAGCAGCATAACCCATAGTGGCCCCGCCGTCAGGAGAGGTGAGAGGTGATGGCTGAACGGTCGGTTCCGGGAGAAAAACGAGTTTTCCACAACCGTGTCAACCAACATGCACCCCGGGAAGAAAGGCACAGAAGGTTGGGGCTGTTCTTGCAGTCCTGAAGTCCCAATCATAGGCGGGACGGTGCAGGTGGGGGAGGATCTCTCCGCTCCACACAGACCGTCTCCGCGCTCCCGAGCGTACATGGCCGCCACTCGGGGTCGAGCACGGGACCCCCTACCCAACCGAAGGCGGGAGTGGGTCCGAGTCAGCGACCGAATAGACGACCCCCTCTCCGATGCTGTGACAGACATAGAATCCCCGTGAGGACTGAAAGAGGACGAGAGCACGTAGAACACGCGCCACCCGTCTCTTACGGCACCTCTGGCTGTGGATCGGGGTGCTGAGAGTCACTGGACGAACCAGCTAACCGATTCAGCACTGTTTATACGGAGATAAGATTTCCGGAGTTTTGCCACCGCACCTTTAACGGGGCTCCGCAACGGAAAAAAGGGGGTGATGTTCCCGGAGGTACGAAACCCGTCTCCGCCATCCAAGAGGTTCACGCTCTCTTAGGAGTATGAACCCTCCACGAACGCCGCCTCAGCATGCACTCTTGCGCACGAGAGAGGACGATCGTGGCCACCCGGGGACCCATACATTTGTCGCATCCAGAAACACGGACGGAAAGACATCTTTAAAAAGACGCTCCCGCCTCAGTGCAAGTGAAATGCTGTCTTTAAAAAGACGCAGAACACCGCAATACTCTTTTAGAGGAAACACTCTTTTAATGTGTTGATGTTGATGAAGCACACAGGGGAACGGCTACGCACACACTCAACTAAGAGTGAGAAAAAAGTAAAAAAATAAATAAAAAGAGAGGTGGAACACCCGCGAGCCTCCGCTGAAATGCATTTGCCCAACCGAATCAAACACGCAGAGTTCTCCAAAGAGCAGAGTGTAGCTTCTTGTGAGCAGTCAGTCTGCCAGCTTTCGAAGCAAAAAAGCTGATTTGATAACTGCACCTGCCGCTCATTAAATACCTGTGCGGCGGGGCGGCGCCGGCAGATGCAATTATCTGCATGCCAAGTTCATTGGCGTTTTAAAGGTTTCTCGAAGCAGATAGGTCACCCGCGAAGCGGTTCCCAATTCGTCGGTCACGACGTGACGTCGTAGTGACCGACTGAAAGGGAACCTATTGTCAATGGAATAATTACAGACCAAAACTTAGATGCACTCTGTTTAACAGAAACCTGGCTTAAAGCAGACGACTACATTAGTTTAAATGAATCCACCCCACAAGAGTATTATTATAAACACGAACCTCGATTAAAGGGGAGAGGGGGTGGTGTAGCTACAATATACAACACAATTTTTAAAGTAAACCAAAAATCTAAGCTAAAATTTAAATCATTTGAACTAATGTTGTTAAATATGGAAATAACTGATTGTAACCACAAACAGCTTTCTTTTGCCTTAGCAACAATCTATAGACCACCGGGCCACCATGCAGATTTCCTTAAAGAAATAGCAGATTTCCTATCTCAGCTTGTAGTCACTGTAGATAAAGCTCTTATTGTTGGTGATTTTAATATCAATGTGGATAACCCAAAAGATGCATTAGGACGTGCGTTTATGGATGTTCTAAATTCTCTCAATATTAGACAAAACGTGACAGGGCCAACGCATACTCGTAAGCACACATTAGACTTAATTCTGTCACTCGGACTCAATATTAATGACGTCGAAATATCAGCTCAGAATGATGCAGTTTCTGACCATTACCTTGTGTCATACACTGTACTTCTAGATAGGATCACTCAATCCACAACATGCTACCGACTAGCCAGAACAATAATTTCCACCACTAGAGATAGCTTTATTAGCACTCTTCCAGACCTGTCCCAAATGAAACATGTAGCAGATAACTGTGACGATCTAGATATTGTAATAGAAAACCTAAACAATGTCTGTTCTAACACATTGGATGCCGTTGCTCCCATTCGAAAAAAGAGATTAAAAGAAAAACCGCCAGCTCCATGGTATGATCATCACACTGCAGCCCTTAAAAAGGCAGCTAGAAAAATGGAAAGAAATTATAAAAGCACAAAGTTAGAAGTATGGCGTGCAGCATGGAAAGAGAGTGTTAAACACTACAGACAGGCTATTCAAACCGCCAGATCTACATATCTTAGCAAGCTTATAAATGAGATCATAATAACCCTCGTTTCTTCTAAGCTAAAAGACTGCATTAGCGATGTTAGTGACTGGATGGCACATAACTTTCTTAAGCTCAACTCCAATAAGACAGAGATACTTATTATTGAACCAAATCGCTACAAACATAATATGTCAGATTACAAATTGCACATAGATGGCTGTACTGTGGTGCCATCTTCCACGGTTAGGAACTTAGGTGTGATGTTCGACAGCAACTTATCCTTTGATAGTCATATCGCCAACGTCTGCCGCACAGCATTCTTCCATCTTAGAAATATCTCAAAAATACGCCATATACTGTCTACATCTGACGCAGAGAAGCTTATTCATGCTTTTATGACCTCTAGAATAGACTATTGTAACTCGCTACTCGGGGGATGCCATTCAAATCAGGTCAACAAGCTTCAGCTAGTTCAAAACGCTTCTTCAAGGGTACTTACTCGATCTAAGAAGTATGACCACATAAGCCCAATTCTGGCATCTTTACACTGGCTACCAGTTAAATATCGCATCCAATTTAAAATATCACTAATCACCTACAAAGCTTTAAATGGCTTAGCACCCTCATATCTTAGAGAATTACTATCAGAATACAATCCATCACGCATACTACGGTCACAAAATTCTGGTCTATTGATTATCCCTAGACTATCAAAAGTGTCTAAAAGTGGAAGATCCTTTTCCTACTTTGCCCCTAAGCTCTGGAATGTTTTACCAACCGATGTCCGAGAATCATTTTAATCAGTCGATCATTTTAAATCTAGACTTAAAACTTTTCTCTTCAACAAAGCATTCGCATAATTTCTCTAGTAAAGGTTCTTAACTCGCAATAGTTATTTTTACGGAACAAAGCACTCACGGTCATAACACAGACCAACCAAATAAATAAATAAAAACCTTTTCTGCATGAACATTTAAAATGAATTGCATTAAATAGTTTGCCACCGTTTGCCACTGAACCTGCATTAACGACGACAGTGGGGCTTCCGGCCTTAGTCAAACGGGTTGGCACGTATGGTCGGGTTGCGATTTTGGTGCTTTCGTGATCCTTGTGAATAGTATGCCATACCGACCCGTTTGCCACTGAACCTGCATTAACGACAACAGTGGGGCCTCCAGCCTTAGTCAAACGGGTTGGTATGTATGGTCGGGTTGCGTTTTTCGCTCTTTCGTGTGTCTTGTGAATAGTATGCCATACATACCCGTTTGCCACTGAACCTGCATTAACGACGACAGTGGGGTTTCCGGCCTTAGTCAAACGGGTTAGCACGTATGGTCGGGTTGCGATGTTTTGGCGTTTTCTCCTGGTCCTGTAAATGGTATACAATATAGACCCGTTTGCCACTGAACCTGCATTAACGACGACAGTGGGGCTTTAAGCCTTAGTCAAACGGGTCGTCAGGTTCCATTTTCTCTTAAAGATCGGAAGGTGACCCTTATTTACCATATATACTCTCGCATTGGGCCCCCAATTTGCTAAATCCTCAACTGTGGATAATATAATAATGCCGCAATAGTTAGTCTGTCTGGAACTAAGCTGAGTTAAACCACATCACTGTGTGACACTTCAATACATATGAACGGCCGCTACGCTAATACGATTTTGTTTTTCTCTCCCTGTCTCGTCCTCGACCCGAGGACAACGAGACAAACAGACCGAGTCCCGGTAGATGTGAAAGTCGGCACACCTCTGATCTACTGGCCGTCCTTCAACGTGATGCCCAGCTGATGCCTGACCAACGATCACCGGCAGAAACCGGTTAATCTCCTCTAAATCTCCTTACCCGTTCTCCCAAGGGTTTTTCGCTCCTAGGACATATTTTTCCTCGGATAAAAGCCCGGGGGTTTTTTTTCTCCTAGGGGGTTTTTCACCCCGGAGAGGCAGCCTTTTTGGGCTTTACTTAGCTTCCTCTTCTAGACGTTACTTTAGTAATATGTGCACTTATAATATTGAGTCATAGCCGCAGCAAATTTAACTGCTCATGCTATCATGTATTTTGTTTGCTTTTCACTGCTTCTATTTATGTAAAGCTGCTTTAAAACAATTGACTTTTGTGAAAAGCGCTATATTAATAAAATTAAGTCAATGGGTTTTTTCGGGTGGTTTTTCGCCCCCCTTTCAGAAATCCTGCACCCGATCGCTTATAAAAGTCATAGCACACCTCTCCTCAATAATCCGGTCGATTTGAGCCCTCTTTCATGGGACTATGTTAAACCGTGCGGGACGAGTTACGTGCAGAAAAAGTGTCCAGAAAAAGAAGAAGAATAAAAATAAGTATGGGGAATAATAATAGTGATGCCTTGCATAAATGGCAAATATCGGGGTACAGTATATGATTATACTCCAAGCCACAAGTCAAACGGTCCAAACCCCGTGTCTCTACGATGTTCTGATGCGGAGATATAAGGCTTTGTTTATTCCGTTGCTAGGGTACTAAGTTTGGTTGCTAGGGAGAAAATTGGCTTCCCATAATGATCAACCTTCAAGCCACAAGTAAAACGGTCCAACCCCCGTGTCTCTATGATGTTCTGAAGCAGAGATATAAGGCTTTGTTTATTCCGTTGCTAGGGTACTAAGTTTGGTTGCTAGGGATAAAATTGGCATCCCATAATGATCAACCTTCAAGCCACAAGTCAAACGGTCCAACCCCCGTGTCTCTAAGATGTTCTGAAGCGGAGATAAAAGGCTTTGTTTGTTCTGTTGCTAGGGTGCTCATATTTGGTTGCTAGGGGCGTGGCTTAATAACTCTGTAAGGATCCTGAGAGACTGATTGGATGCCTGAGTAAAATGAGCCCACCCCCATGTCTCTACGACACTCTAAAGTGAAGATATTCCATCTGGGACGCTTTTATTCCTTTATATGGGCATGTTTCCTGCCCCATTATAAGTCAATGGGAAATTTTGGGGGCCTCTTACACCCCAGGGGTACAGCTTACACCCCATTGTGATGTATGTTCTTACAGAGCCTGTCAGCCTCCTTGAATGTGGTAACCCACAAGTTTCTACAAGTTTCTCACTCGCAGCTATGACCCGTCAAAGTTTGTCTCAATGTTAAGTCAATGGAAATTTTGGGGTGTTTGAGCCCCCCGTTTAGGAATTCGGAAGGTCCCATCAGTTAGAAAAGTCATAGCATAAATCTACGGACCAGTCTTAAAAGTTTTGTAAAGTTTTGTGGGTGTAGCTTGAAAGCTCTAGGAGGAGTTACAGTCAGAAAAAGTGGGGGAGCATAAGAATAATAATAACTAGATATTAAAGTTTGAGGACAAACTTTATGTTGGTTTGAAAAAGCGTAGCCTGAACATTTAAAATGGTTTGACAGAAGTTTATTTTAGTAGGCTATCTGGCTGTTAGCATGATTAGCATGAAGCTAGCATGATTAGCATGAAGCTAGCATGAAGCTAACATGATTAGCATGAAGCTAACATGAAGCTAACATGATTAGCATGAAGCTAGAATGAAGCTAACATTTATTCCGTTGCTGGTGTACTAAGTTTGGTTGCTAGGGAGAAAATTGGCATCCCATAATGATTACACTTCAAGCCACAAGTAAAACGGTCCAACCCTCGAGTCTCTATGATGTTCTGATGCGGAGATATAAGGCTTTGTTTATTCCGTTGCTAGGGTACTAAGTTTGGTTGCTAGGGAGAAAATTGGCATCCCATAATGATCAACCTTCAAGCCACAAGTAAAACGGTCCAACCCCCGTGTCTCTATGATGTTCTGAAGCGGAGATATAAGGCTTTGTTTATTCCGTTGCTAGGGTACTAAGTTTGGTTGCTAGGGAGAAAATTGGCATCCCATAATGATCAACCTTCAAGCCACAAGTAAAACGGTCCAACCCCCGTGTCTCTATGATGTTCTGAAGCGGAGATATAAGGCTTTGTTTATTCCGTTGCTAGGGTACAAAGTTTGGTTGCTAGGGAGAAAATTGGCATCCCATAATGATCAACCTTCAAGCCACAAGTAAAACGGTCCAACCCCCGTGTCTCTATGATGTTCTGAAGCGGAGATATAAGGCTTTGTTTATTACGTTGCTAGGGTACTAAGTTTGGTTGCTAAGGAGAAAATTGGCATCCCATAATGATCAACCTTCATGCCACAAGTAAAACAGTCCAACCCCCGTGTCTCTATGATGTTCTGAAGCGGAGATATAAGGCTTTGTTTATTCCGTTGCTAGGGTACTAAGTTTGGTTGCTAGGGAGAAAATTGGCATCCCATAATGATCAACCTTCAAGTCACAAGTAAAACGGTCCAACCCCCGTGTCTCTATGATGTTCTGAAGCGGAGATATAAGGCTTTGTTTATTCCGTTGCTAGGGTACTAAGTTTGGTTGCTAGGGAGAAAAATGGCATCCCATAATGATCACACTTAAAGCCACAAGTAAAACGGTCCAACCCCCGTGTCTCTACAATGTTCTGATGCTGAGATATAAGGCTTTGTTTATTCCGTTGCTAGGGTACTAAGTTTGGTTGCTAGGGAGGAAATTGGCATCCCATAATAATCAACCTTCAAGCCACAAGTAAAACGGTCCAACCCCCGTGTCTCTAAGATGTTCTGAAGCGGAGAAATAAGGCTTTGTTTATTCCGTTGCTAGGGTACTAAGTTTGGTTGCTAGGGAGAAAATTGGCATCCCATAATGATCAACCTTCAAGCCACAAGTACAACGGTCCAACCCCCGTGTCTCTATGATGTTCTGATGCGGAGATATAAGGCTTTGTTCATTCCGTTGCTAGGGTACTAAGTTTGGTTGCTAGGGAGAAAATTGGCATCCCATAATGATCAACCTTCAAGCCACAAGTAAAACGGTCCAACCCCCATGTCTCTATGATGTTCTGAAGCGGAGATATAAGGCTTTGTTTATTCCATTGCTAGGGTACTAAGTTTGGTTGCTAGGGAGAAAAATGGCATCCCATAATGATCAGACTTAAAGCCACAAGTAAAACGGTCCAACCCCCGTGTCTCTACAATGTTCTGATGCTGAGATATAAGGCTTTGTTTATTCCGTTGCTAGGGTACTAAGTTTGGTTGCTAGGGAGGAAATTGGCATCCCATAATAATCAACCTTCAAGCCACAAGTAAAACGGTCCAACCCCCGTGTCTCTAAGATGTTCTGAAGCGGAGAAATAAGGCTTTGTTTATTCCATTGCTAGGGTACTAAGTTTGGTTGCTAGGGAGAAAATTGGCATCCCATAATGATCAACCTTCAAGCCACAAGTAAAACGGTCCAACCCCCATGTCTCTACGACACTCTAAAGTGAAGATATTCCATCTGGGACGCTTTTATTCCTTTATATGGGCATGTTTCCTGCCCCATTATAAGTCAATGGGAAATTTTGGGGGCCTCTTACACCCCAGGGGTACAGCTTACACCCCATTGTGATGTATGTTCTTACAGAGCCTGTCAGCCTCCTTAAATGTGGTAACCCACAAGTTTCTACAAGTTTCTCACTCGCAGCTATGACTCGTCAAAGTTTGTCTCAATGTTAAGTCAATGGAAATTTTGGGGTGTTTGAGCCCCCCGTTTAGGAATTCGGAAGGTCCCATCAGTTAGAAAAGTCATAGCATAAATCTACGGACCAGTCTTAAAAGTTTTGTAAAGTTTTGTGGGTGTAGCTTGAAAGCTCTAGGAGGAGTTACAGTCAGAAAAAGTAGGGATCAGAATAATAATAATAACTAGATAGGTACATTTCCTGAAGAAAATGTGAAGTGGTGCTTGCCGTGGCAAATTTCGGGGGACAATATATGATTATACTCCAAGCCAAAAGTAAAACAATTCAACCCACATGTCTCTACGATATTCTGATGCGAAGATATAAGGCTTTGTTTATTCGGTTGCTAGGGTACTGTATTTGGTTGCTAGGGAGAAAATTGGCATCCACTAGTGATTACACTCCGAGTCACGAGTCAAACGGTCAAACCCCCTTGTCTCTACGATGTTCTGATGCGGAGATATAAGGCTTTGTTTACTCTGTTGCTAGGGTACTGCATTTGGTTGCTAGGGAAAAAATTGGCATCCACTAGTGATTACACTCCGAGATACGAGTCAAACGGTCCAACCCCCGTGTCTCTGCGATGTTCTGATGTGGAGATAAAAGGCTTTGTTTACTCTGTTGCTAGGGTAATGTATTTGGTTGCTAGGGAGAAAATTGGCATCCACTAGTGATTACCCTCCGAGTCACGAGTCAAACGATCCAACCCCCGTGTCTCTACGATGTTCTGATGCGGAGATATAAGGCTTTGTTTACTCTGTTGCTAGGGTACTGTATTTGGTTGCTAGGGAAAAAAATGGCATCCACTAGTGATTACCCTCCGAGTCACGAGTCAAACGGTCCAAACCCCGTGTCTCTACGATGTTCTGATGCGGAGATATAAGGCTTTGTTTACTCTGTTGCTAGGGTACTGTATTTGGTTGCTAGGGAAAAAAATGGCATCCACTAGTGATTACCCTCCGAGTCACGAGTCAAACGGTCCAACCCCCGTGTCTCTACGATGTTCTGATGCGGAGATATAAGGCTTTGTTTACTCTGTTGCTAGGGTACTGTATTTGGTTGCTAGGGAAAAAAATTGCATCCACTAGTGATTACCCTCCCAGTCACGAGTCAAACGGTCCAAACCCCGTGTCTCTATGATGTTCTGATGCGGAGATATAAGGCTTTGTTTACTCTGTTGCTAGGGTACTGTATTTGGTTGCTAGGAAAAAAAAAAGGCATCCACTAGTGATTACCCTCCGAGTCACGAGTCAAACGGTCCAAACCCCATGTCTCTACGATGTTCTGATGCGGAGATATAAGGCTTTGTTTACTCTGTTGCTAGGGTACTGTATTTGGTTGCTAGGGAAAAAAATTGCATCCACTAGTGATTACCCTCTGAGTCATGAGTCAAACGGTCCAACCCCCGTGTCTCTACGATGTTCTGATGTGGAGATATAAGGATTTGTTTACTCTGTTGCTAGGGTACTGTATTTGGTTGCTAGGGGCGTGGCTTGGGAGTGGCCAATGATGTGCCCAGTGATTACACTCCGAGTCACAAGTAAAACGGTCCAACCCCCGTGTCTCTGCGATGTTCTGATGCGGAGATATAAGGCTTTGTTTACTCTGTTGCTAGGGTACTGTATTTGGTTGCTAGGGGCGTGGCTTGGGAGTGGCCAATTATGTGCTCTGTGATTACACTCCGAGTCACAAGTAAAACGGTCCAACCCCCGTGTCTCTACGATGTTCTGATGCGGAGATATAAGGCTTTGTTTACTCTGTTGCTAGGGTACTGTATTTGGTTGCTAGGGGCGTGGCTTGGGAGTGGCCAATGATGTGCCCAGTGATTACACTCCGAGTCACAAGTAAAACGGTCAAAACCCCGTGTCTCTACGATGTTCTGATGCGGAGATATAAGGCTTTGTTTATTCGGTTGCTAGGGTGCTCAAATTTGGTTGCTAGGGGCGTGGCTTGGGAGTGGCCAATGATGTGCCCAATTGTTACACCCCTAGTCACAAGTAAAACGGTCCAACCCCCGTGTCTCTACGATGTTCTGATGCGGATATATAACTGTTTGTATTTTATGTTGCTAGGGTGCTCAAAAGTGGTTGCTAGGGGCGTGGCTTAGTAAGTCTGTAAGGATCCTGAGAGACTGATTGGATGCCTGAGTAAAATGAGCCCACCCCCATGTCTCTATGACACTGTGGTGCAAAGATATCCATCTGGGAATTTTATAATGGCAGTCTATGGTATAGGTTGCTAGGGTGCCCAAAATGGTTGCTATGGTAACCTTACACCCCATTGTGGGGGACGTCCTGACAGAGTCTAGCACCCTCTTCAAATTTAGTAACCCACATGTTTCTATGAAATCCTGGCTCGGACCTATGACCCGTCAAAATTTTTGCAATGGTAAGTCTATGGGATTTTGCCCCATTTACTTTTCATTGGGGCACTTTTGGGCACCTCTTACACCCCAGGGGTACAACTTACACCCCATTGCGATCCATGTTCTTACAGAGCCTACCACCCTCTTCAAATGTTGTAACCCACATGTTTCTACAAAATCCTCGAGCGGAGCTATGACTCGTCAAAGTTGGGCGCAATGTTAAGTCAATGGGATTTTTTGGGTGGTTTTTCGCCCCCCTTTCGGAAATCCTGCACCCGATCGCTTATAAAAGTCATAGCACACCTCTCCTCAATAAGCCGGTCGATTTGAGCCCTCTTTCATGGGTCTACGACAAACCGTGCGGGACGAGTTAGGTGCCGAAAAAACGTGCAGATGTAAGAATAAAATATAACTAGATAGGTACATTTCCTGAAGAAAATGTGAAGTGGTGCTTGCCGTGGCAAATTTTGGGGGACAGTATATGATTATACTTCCAGTCACGAGTAAAACGATCCAAACACCGTGTCTCTACGATGTTCTGATGCGGAGATATAAGGCTTTGTTTACTCTGTTGCTAGGGTACTGTATTTGGTTGCTAGGGAAAAAAATGGCATCCACTAGTGATTACCCTTCGAGTCACGAGTCAAACGGTCAAAACCCCGTGTCTCTACGATGTTCTGATGCGGAGATATAAGGCTTTGTTTACTCTGTTGCTAGGGTACTGTATTTGGTTGCTAGGGGAAAAATTGGCATCCACTAGTGATTACACTCCGAGATACAAGTCAAACGGTCCAACCCCCGTGTCTCTGCGATGTTCTGATGTGGAGATAAAAGGCTTTGTTTACTCTGTTGCTAGGGTAATGTATTTGGTTGCTAGGGAGAAAATTGGCATCCACTAGTGATTACACTCCGAGTCACGAGTCAAACGGTCCAAACCCCGTGTCTCTACGATGTTATGATGCGGAGATATAAGGCTTTGTTTACTCTGTTGCTAGGGTACTGTATTTGGTTGCTAAGGAAAAAAAATGGCATCCACTAGTGATTACCCTCCGAGTCACGAGTCAAACGATCCAACCCCCGTGTCTCTACGATGTTCTGATGCGGAGATATAAGGCTTTGTTTACTCTGTTGCTAGGGTACTGTATTTGGTTGCTAGGGAAAAAAATGGCATCCACTAGTGATTACCCTCCGAGTCACGAGTCAAACGGTCCAACCCCCGTGTCTCTACGATGTTCTGATGCGGAGATATAAGGCTTTGTTTACTCTGTTGCTAGGGTACTGTATTTGGTTGCTAGGGAAAAAAATTGCATCCACTAGTGATTACCCTCCGAGTCATGAGTCAAACGGTCCAACCCCCGTGTCTCTACGATGTTCTGATGCAGAGATATAAGGCTTTGTTTACTCTGTTGCTAGGGTACTGTATTTGGTTGCTAGGGAAAAAAATGGCATCCACTAGTGATTACCCTCCGAGTCACGAGTCAAACGGTCCAAACCCCATGTCTCTACGATGTTCTGATGCGGAGATATAAGGCTTTGTTTACTCTGTTGCTAGGGTACTGTATTTGGTTGCTAGGGGCGTGGCTTGGGAGTGGCCAATGATGTGCCCAGTGATTACACTCCGAGTCACAAGTAAAACGGTCCAACCCCCGTGTCTCTACGATGTTCTGATGCGGAGATATAAGGCTTTGTTTACTCTGTTGCTAGGGTACTGTATTTGGTTGCTAGGGAAAAAAATGGCATCCACTAGTGATTACCCTCCGAGTCATGAGTCAAACGGTCCAACCCCCATGTCTCTACGATGTTCTGATGTGGAGATATAAAGCTTTGTTTACTCTGTTGCTAGGGTACTGTATTTGGTTGCTAGGGGCGTGGCTTGGGAGTGGCCAATGATGTGCCCAGTGATTACACTCCGAGTCACAAGTAAAACGGTCCAACCCCCGTGTCTCTACGATGTTCTGATGCGGAGATATAAGGCTTTGTTTACTCTGTTGCTAGGGTACTGTATTTGGTTGCTAGGGGCGTGGCTTGGGAGTGGCCAATTATGTGCCCAGTGATTACACTCCGAGTCACAAGTAAAACGGTCCAACCCCCATGTCTCTACGATGTTCTGATGCGGAGATATAAGGCTTTGTTTATTCGGTTGCTAGGGTGCTCAAATTTGGTTGCTAGGGGCGTGGCTTGGGAGTGGCCAATGATGTGCCCAATTGTTACACCCCTAGTCACAAGTAAAACGGTCCAACCCCCGTGTCTCTACGATGTTCTGATGCCGAGATATAACTGTTTGTATTTTATGTTGCTAGGGTGCTCAAAAGTGGTTGCTAGGGGCGTGGCTTAGTAAGTCTGTAAGGATCCTGAGAGACTGATTGGATGCCTGAGTAAAATGAGCCCACCCCCATGTCTCTATGACACTGTGGTGCAAAGATATCCATCCGGGCATTTTATAATGGCAGTCTATGGTATAGGTTGCTAGGGTGCCCAAAATGGTTGCTATGGTAACCTTACACCCCATTGTGGGGGACGTCCTGACAGAGTCTAGCACCCTCTTCAAATTTAGTAACCCACATGTTTCTATGAAATCCTGGCTCGGACCTATGACCCGTCAAAATTTTTGCAATGTAAGTCTATGGGATTTTGCCCCATTGACTTTTCATTGGGGCACTTTTGGGCACCTCTTACACCCCAGGGGTACAACTTACACCCCATTGTGATCCATGTTCTTACAGAGCCTACCACCCTCTTCAAATGTTGTAACCCACATGTTTCTACAAAATCCTCGAGCGGAGCTATGACTCGTCAAAGTTGGGCGCAATGTTAAGTCAATGGGATTTTTTGAATTTTGAAGTTTGAAGACATACTTTATGTTGGCTTGAAAAGCGTAGCCTGAACGTTTAAAACGGTTTGACAGAAGTTTAGTTTAGTAGGCTATCTGGCTGTTGGTATGTTTAGGTATGAAGGTAGCATGATTTAGCATGATTTATCATGATGCCAACATGATAAACATGAAGCTAGGATGATTAGCATGATGCTAGCATGATTAACATAATGCTAGAATGATGCTAGCATGATTAGCATGAAGCTAGCATGATGCTAGCATGATTAACATGAAGCTAACATGATTAGCATGAAGCTAGCATGATGCTAACATGATTAGCATGAAGCTAGCATGAAGCTAGCATGATTAGCATGATGGTAGCATGATTAGCATAAAGGTAGCATGTTGCTAGCAGGATTAGCATGAAGCTAGCATGATGTTAACATGATAAGCATGAAGCTAGCATGATGGTAGCATGATTAGCATGAAGCTAGCATGTTGCTAGCATGATTAGCATGATGGTAGCATGATTACCATAAAGGTAGCATGTTGCTAGCAGGATTAGCATGAAGCTAGCATGATGTTAACATGATAAGCATGAAGCTAGCATGATGCTAGCATGATTAGCATGAAGCTAGCATGATGCTAGCATGATTAACATGAAGCTAGCATGATGCTAGCATGATTAGCATGAAGCTAGCATAATGCTAGCATGTTGCTAGCATGATTAGCATGAAGCTAACATGATGCTAGCATGATTAGCATGATGCTAGCATGATTAGCATGAAGCTAACATGATTGTAGCATGATTAGCATGAAGCTAACATGATGCTAGCATGATTAGCATGATGCTAGCATGATTAGCATGAAGCTAACATGATGCTAGCATGATTAGCATGATGTTAGCGTGATTAGCATGAAGCTAACATGATTGTAGCATGATTGGCATGAAGCTAGCATAATTAGCATGAAGCTAACATGATGTTAACATGATTAGCATGAAGCTAGCATGATGCTAACATGATAAGCATGAAGCTAGCATGAAGCTAGCATGAAGTTAGCATGATGTTAGCATGATTAGCATGATGTTAGCATGATTAGCATGAAGCTAGCATGATGTTAGCATGATTAGCATGAAGCTAGCATGAAGCTAGCATGAAGCTAGCATGAAGCTAGCATGAAGCTAGCATGAAGTTAGCATGATGGTAGCATGATTAGCATGAAGCTAGCATGATGCTAGCATGATTAGCATGAAGCTAGCATGATGGTAGCATGATTAGCATGAAGCTAGCATGTTGCTAGCATGATTAGCATGATGGTAGCATGATTACCATAAAGGTAGCATGTTGCTAGCAGGATTAGCATGAAGCTAGCATGATGTTAACATGATAAGCATGAAGCTAGCATGATGCTAGCATGATTAGCATGAAGCTAGCATGATGCTAGCATGATTAACATGAAGCTAGCATGATGCTAGCATGATTAGCATGAAGCTAGCATAATGCTAGCATGTTGCTAGCATGATTAGCATGAAGCTAACATGATGCTAGCATGATTAGCATGATGCTAGCATGATTAGCATGAAGCTAACATGATTGTAGCATGATTAGCATGAAGCTAACATGATGCTAGCATGATTAGCATGATGCTAGCATGATTAGCATGAAGCTAACATGATGCTAGCATGATTAGCATGATGTTAGCGTGATTAGCATGAAGCTAACATGATTGTAGCATGATTGGCATGAAGCTAGCATAATTAGCATGAAGCTAACATGATGTTAACATGATTAGCATGAAGCTAGCATGATGCTAACATGATAAGCATGAAGCTAGCATGAAGCTAGCATGAAGTTAGCATGATGTTAGCATGATTAGCATGATGTTAGCATGATTAGCATGAAGCTAGCATGATGTTAGCATGATTAGCATGAAGCTAGCATGAAGCTAGCATGAAGCTAGCATGAAGCTAGCATGAAGCTAGCATGAAGTTAGCATGATGGTAGCATGATTAGCATGAAGCTAGCATGATGCTAGCATGATTAGCATGAAGCTAGCATGATTAGCATAAAGCTAGCATGTTGCTTACATGATTAGCATGAAGCTAGCATGATGTTAGCATGATTAGCATGAAGCTAGCATGATGCTAGCTTGAAACTAGCATGATTCTAGCATGATTAGCATGAAGCTAGCATGATTGTAGCATGATTAGCATGAAGCTAGCATAATTAGCATGAAGCTAACATGATGTTAACATGATTAGCATGAAGCTAGCATGAAGTTAGCATGATGTTAGCATGATTAGCATGAAGCTAGCATGATGCTAGCATGAAGCTAGCATGATGCTAGCATGAAGTTAGCATGATGGTAGCATGATTAGCATGAAGCTAGCATGAAGTTAGCATGATGGTAACATGATTAGCATGAAGCTAGCATGATGTTAGCATGATTAGCATGAAGCTAGCATGATTAGCATAAAGCTAGCATGTTGCTTGCATGATTAGCATGAAGCTAGCATGATGTTAGCATGATTAGCATGAAGCTAGCATGATGCTAGCTTGAAACTAGCATGATTCTAGCATGATTAGCATGAAGCTAGCATGATTCTAGCATGATTAGCATGAAGCTAGCATGATTCTAGCATGATTAGCATGAAGCTAGCATGATGTTAGCATGAGTAGCATGAAGGTAGCATGAGGCTAGCATGATTAGCATGAAGTAAGCATGAGGTTAGCATGATTAGCATAACGCTAACACTATTTAGCGTGCAGCTAACAAGATTTAACATGAAGTCAGCAAGATTTATTATGAAATTAGCATAAAGCTAGCATGAAACTAGCATGAAGCTAGTATGACTTAGCATGGAGCTAGCTTGAAGCTAACATGACCCAAAGACCCAACCCCCATGTCTCTATGATGTTCAGACCAAGAGATATAAGGCTTTGTTTATTATGTTGCTAGGGTGCTCAAATTTGGTTGCTAGGGGCGTGGCTTAATGCCTCAATAAGAATCCTATTAAGACTGATTGGATGCCTGAGTAAAATGAGCCCACCCCTATGTCTCTATGACACTCTGGTGTAAAGATATCCATCTGGGCTTTTTATAATGGTAGTCTATGGGAGATGTTGCTAGGGTACCCAAAATTGTTGCTAGGGGCGTGGCTAAATAGCTTTGGGGCGATCCTAAGAGACTGATTGGATGACTGAGTAAAATGAGCCCACCCCCATGTCTCTACGACACTCTAAAGTAAAGATATTCCATCTGGGACGCTTTTATTCCCTTATATGGGCATGTTCCCTGCCCCATTATAAGTCAATGGGAAATTTTGGGGGCCTCTTACACCCCAGGGGTATAGCTTACACCCCATTGTGATGTATGTTCTTACAGAGCCTGTCAGCCACCTTAAATGTGGTAAGCCACAAGTTTCTACAAGTTTCTCACTCACAGCTATGACCCGTCAAAGTTTGTCTCAATGTTAAGTCAATGGAAATTTTGGGGTGTTCGACCCCCCGTTTAGGAATTCGGAAGGTCCCATCAGTTAGAAAAGATATAGCACACTAAGTCAGACCAGTCTGAAGGTCCGTGGAAAATTTGGTGCATGTAGCTTGAAAGCTCTAGGACGAGTTTGTGTTCGTAATTTTGGTCTCAGAAAAAGAATAATTATAAGTTTAAAAGCAATAACAGTATGTTGGCTTTTTCAAAGCCAACATAATAATTAGATAGTAAAGTTTGAAGACAAACTTTATGTTGGCTTGAGAAAGCGTAGCCTGAATGTTTAAAACGGTTTGACATAAGTTTAGTTTAGTAGGCTATCTGGCTGTTAGTATTTTTAAGTATGAAGGTAGCATGATTTACCATGAAGCTAACATGATGTTAGCATGATTAGCATGAAGCTAGCATGATGCTAGCATTATTAGCATGAAGCTAGCTTGATGCTAGCATGATTAGCATGAAGCTAGCTTGATTAGCATAAAGCTAGCATGTTGCTTGCATGATTAGCATGAAGCTAGCATGATGTTAGCATGATTAGCATGATTAGCATGAAGCTAGCATGATGCTAGCTTGAAACTAGCATGATTCTAGCATGATTAGCATGAAGCTAGCATGATTGTAGCATGATTAGCATGAAGCTAGCATAATTAGCATGAAGCTAACATGATGTTAACATGATTAGCATGAAGCTAGCATGATGCTAACATGATAAGCATGAAGTTAGCATGAAGTTAGCATGAAGTTAGCATGAAGTTAGCATGAAGTTAGCATGAAGTTAGCATGAAGCTAGCATGAAGCTAGCATGAAGCTAGCATGATTAGCATAAAGCTAGCATGTTGCTTGCATGATTAGCATGAAGCTAGCATGATGTTAGCATGATTAGCATGAAGCTAGCATGATGCTAGCTTGAAACTAGCATGATTCTAGCATGATTAGCATAAAGCTAGCATGTTGCTTGCATGATTAGCATGAAGCTAGCATGATTCTAGCATGAAGCTAGCATGATGTTAGCATGATTAGCATGAAGGTAGCATGAGGCTAGCATGATTAGCATGAGGCTAGCATGATTAGCATGAAGTAAGCATGAGGTTAGCATGATTAGCATAACGCTAACACTATTTAGCGTGCAGCTAACAAGATTTAACATGAAGTTAGCATGATTTAGCATGAAGTCAGCAAGATTTATTATGAAATTAGCATAAAGCTAGCATGAAACTAGCATGAAGCTAGTATGACTTAGCATGGAGCTAGCTTGAAGCTAACATGACCCAAAGACCCAACCCCCATGTCTCTATGATGTTCAGACCAAGAGATATAAGGCTTTGTTTATTATGTTGCTAGGGTGCTCAAATTTGGTTGCTAGGGGCGTGGCTTAATCTGTTAAGCGTCACCGTCCCGTATACGGGACACCTAACTTTACGTCAATATTGTTCAGGTAAATGTTCATCTATCACTACAAACTATATATTGTTGGAAAGGTCTAAGCCTCTAGAATAGACATTTTAACAGTGTTTTATAAAATAAATTATGTAGGGAGAGTAATTGATTCATTTATGAAGAGAGTGCGCCTCAAAACATTTTTATCCTGCTAAATGTCACTGTTTCGCCAGTGGGGCGCCTACGTTTACTTCAGTGTTTTCCATGAGAATTCTTATCCAATCCTGACAAACTATATATCATTTGAAAGCTCTAAGGGTGTAGTTTCGATTTATCATCAGAATTTTGGGAAAGAAATGACATAGTGAGAGCTATTTTCTAAAATGCCACAGGTCCAAAGGTGGGCCCATGTTGTTATTATATATTGGTAACACGAATACCCTATCTAAACCTAAAATTTCTTGACAAACTATATATCATTGGAAAGCTCTGAGAGTGTAGTTTTCATATTTTATCACCATTTTGGAGAAATTATGAGAGAGTGAGAGTCAGTTTCTAAAATGTCATCGGGCCACAGGTGAACCCAGTTTGTTTTTACATATGTATAGCAATAATACCCTATTCCAAACCTAAACAATTTTGACAAACTATATATCATTGGAAAGCTCTAAGAGTGTAGTTATCATATATCTTCACCATTTTGAGAAAAAAATGATGTAGTGAGAGTCAGTTTCAAAAAGGTCACGGGCCCACATGTAGGCCCAATATGTTTTACATTTTTCTAACACTAAACCCCCCACCCTAAACCCCAAAAATCTTGATAAACTATATATCACTGGAAAGCTCTCAGAATGTAGTTTTCATATGTCAAAGTCATTTGATGATAGAAATAATTTAGTGACAGTTTTTTGTTACATGCCACCCCCCCCATAGGAATGCATATTAATTTTCTATATTCATAACACTATATACTAGTATAAATCTACAAAAATGTTGACAAACTATATATCATTGGAAAGCTCTTAGAATGTAGTTTTCATATTTCAAAATGTTTTAGCAGTAATAATAATGCAGTGACAGCAATTGATTCATTTATGACAAGAGTATGCAGCAAACCGTTGACACCTACTGGCCGTTGTTGGTAAAACCACTAAAACTGTGATACAAACCTCATTTTTTGTGATTTTAACTTGAAATTTGGATCACAACTGCTTGAGACATATGGCTTCATGTTTACATTATTACTTTTTTGAAAAATTTACCTTTTTATAATTTTTTGAATAAAATTAATATTTTATTGGATTATTTGTATTTATTAAAATAAATTTAAACTGCTATAACAATTTTTCTGTTAAATATTTTCACCTGCTTACACTTCAGTCAAAAACCTTGAATTGTCTTCTTTAAAACAAGATAAAGGCTTCTAGACCAAAAAATGCCAGAGTTATATTCATTTGAACATGCACTTCAATTTTTCACCCCCCCACTCTAAAGGATAGGACGACGCTTAAGAGGTTAATGCCTCAATAAGAATCCTATTAAGACTGATTGGATGCCTGAGTAAAATGAGCCCACCCCTATGTCTCTATGACACTCTGGTGTAAAGATATCCATCTGGGCTTTTTATAATGGTAGTCTATGGGAGATGTTGCTAGGGTACCCAAAATTGTTGCTAGGGGCGTGGCTAAATAGCTTTGGGGCGATCCTAAGAGACTGATTGGATGACTGAGTAAAATGAGCCCACCCCCATGTCTCTACGACACTCTAAAGTAAAGATATTCCATCTGGGACGCTTTTATTCCCTTATATGGGCATGTTCCCTGCCCCATTATAAGTCAATGGGAAATTTTGGGGGCCTCTTACACCCCAGGGGTATAGCTTACACCCCATTGTGATGTATGTTCTTACAGAGCCTGTCAGCCACCTTAAATGTGGTAAGCCACAAGTTTCTACAAGTTTCTCACTCACAGCTATGACCCGTCAAAGTTTGTCTCAATGTTAAGTCAATGGAAATTTTGGGGTGTTCGACCCCCCGTTTAGGAATTCGGAAGGTCCCATCAGTTAGAAAAGATATAGCACACTAAGTCAGACCAGTCTGAAGGTCCGTGGAAAATTTGGTGCATGTAGCTTGAAAGCTCTAGGACGAGTTTGTGTTCGTAATTTTGGTCTCAGAAAAAGAATAATTATAAGTTTAAAAGCAATAACAGTATGTTGGCTTTTTCAAAGCCAACATAATAATTAGATAGTAAAGTTTGAAGACAAACTTTATGTTGGCTTGAGAAAGCGTAGCCTGAATGTTTAAAACGGTTTGACATAAGTTTAGTTTAGTAGGCTATCTGGCTGTTAGTATTTTTAAGTATGAAGGTAGCATGATTTACCATGAAGCTAACATGATGTTAGCATGATTAGCATGAAGCTAGCATGATGCTAGCATTATTAGCATGAAGCTAGCTTGATGCTAGCATGATTAGCATGAAGCTAGCATGATGCTAGCATGATTAGCATGATGCTAGCATGATTCGCATGAAGCGAGCATGATGTTACCATGATGCTAGCATGATTTGCATGATTAGCATGAAGCTAGCATGATTAGCATGAAGCTAGCTTGATGCTAGCATGATTAGCATGAAGCTAGCATGATGCTAGCATGATTAGCATGAAGCTAGCATGATGCTAGCATGATTAGCATGAAGCTAGCATGAATTGGCATCCCATAATGATTACACTTCAAGCCACAAGTAAAACGGTCCAACCCCCTGTCTCTACAATGTTCTGAAGCGGAGATATAAGGCTTTGTTTATTCCGTTACTAGGGTACTAAGTTTGGTTGCAAGGGAGAAAATTGGCATCCCATAATGATTACACTTCAAGCCACAAGTAAAACGGTCCAACCCCTGTGTCTCTACGATGTTCAGATCCAGAGATACAAGGCTTTGTTTATTATGTTGCTAGGGTCTTCATATTTTGTTGCTAGGGGCGTGGCTTAATACCTCAATAAGAATCCTCCGAGACTGATTGGATGCCTGAGTAAAATGAGCCCACCCCTATGTCTCTGACACTCTGGTGCAAAGATATCCATCTGGGCTTTTTATAATGGTAGTCTATGGGAGATGTTGCTAGGGTACCCAAAATTGTTGCTAGGGTCGTGGCTTAATAGCTCTGGGGTGATCCTAAGAGACTGATTGGATACCTCTTGGCATCCACTAGTCATTACCCTCCAAGTCACGAGTCAAACGGTCCAACCCCCACATCTCTACGATGTTCTAATGCAGAGATATAAGGCTTTTATTCGGTTGCTAGGGTGCTCAGATTTTGTTGCTAGGGGCGTGGCTTGGGAGTGACCAATGATGTGGCCAGTTATTACTCTCCAGGTCACAAGTAAAACGGTCCAACCCCCGTGTCTCTACGATGTTCTGATGCCGAGATATAACTGTTTAAATTTTATGTTGCTAGGGTGCTCAAAAGTGGTTGGATGCCTGAGTAAAATGAGCCCAACCACATATCTCTATAACACTGTGCTGCAAAAATACTCATCTGGGCATTTTATAATAGCAGTCTATGGTAGATGTTGCTAGGGTGCTCAAAAGTGGTTGCTAGGGGCGTGGCTTAATAGCTCTGAGATGATCCTGAGAGACTGATTGGATGCCGAGAAAAATGAGCCCACCCACTTATCTCTACGACACTGTAAAACAAAGATATCCCATCTGGAACGGTTTTATTCCCTTATATGGGCGTGTTCCCTGTCCCATTATAAGTCAATGGGAAATTTCGGGTGCCTCTTACACCCCAGGGGGTACAACTTACAGCCCATTGTGTGATGTATGTTCTTACAGAGTCTACAACCCTCTTCAAATAATGTAACCCACATGTTTCTACAAAATCCTCGAGCGGAGCTATGACCCGTCAAAGTTCGGCCCAATGTTAAGTCAATGGGATTTTTTCGGGTGGTTTTTCGGCCCCCTTTCGGAAATCCTGCACCCGATCCCTTATAAAAGTCATAGCACACCTCTCCTCAATAAACCGGTCAATTTGAGCCCTCGTTGGTGTGTCTACGACAAACTCTGCGGGACGAGTTACGTGCCGACAAAGTGTGCAGACATAAGAATAATAAGATACTAGATAGGTACATTTCCTATAGAAAATGTGAAGTGGTGCTTGCCGTGGCAAATTTCGGAAGGAGGGGCAATATATGATTATACTCTAAGCCACAAGTAAAACGATCCAACCGCCATGTCTCTATGATGTTCTGATGCGGAGTTATAAGGCTTTGTTTACTCTGTTGCTAGGGTACTGTATTTGGTTGCTAGGGAAAAAAATGGCATCCACTAGTGATGCTAACATGAATTAGCATGAAGCTAGCAGGATGCTAACATGAATTAGCATGAAGCTAGCATGAAGCTAACATGAATTAGCATGAAGCTAGCATGAAGTCAACATGAATTAGCATGAAGCTAGCATGAAGCTAACATGAATTAACATGAAGCTAGCATGATGTTAACATGAATAGCATGAAGTTAGCAAGATTTATTATGAAATTAGCATAAAGCTAGCATGAAACTAGCATGAAGCTAGTATGACTTAGCATGGAGCTAGGGTGCCCAAAATGGTTGTTAGGGGCGTGGCTTAATAGCTCTGGGATGTTCCTGAGAGACTGATTGGGAGCCTGACTAAAATGAGCCCACCCCCTTGTCCCTACGAAGCTGTAATGCTGAGTTTACACCAAACGCGGTTTGGGCGTCAATATCGCGTCTACCGCGCCTAGTTTGCCGCTTGAACACTTTGAATGCATTCGCGTGTGTAGAGCGGAGTAGTCCGAGGCAAACTCCGCTTTTTGTGGGAGGGGCAACTGCAGTTCGAGTGTCTGTTTGCAAGATGACTGATGTTGATTGTGTATTTATCAAGAGAGTTACCAGTTTGTATCGAGTAACCTTACTTTAGGGGGAAAATAAACGGCGTGGGTCGATAAACGTCACGTGACTCAAAAGTGAAGTGTGTATTACAACTTACCAGGTTGCCCAAAGTCCTTACTGACACTCTTCCAAGCGAGGTCCTTTTTATTCCTGTCTCCTCTATAGAAATAACAACTTGTGTCATATAGCTTCGAGTGACTGCTTGAGTGAGTGACTCCGGGCGGGGCTGCCACCACAGCAGCAGGCAGGCTCCTGATTGGTTAACGCGGCGCGAAATTCCGCTAAAGTTCAAATTTTTCAACTCGGGCGTCAGCCCCAAATTCGCGTGATCCGCAAAATGCACAAAAGCACCCGTCTTCCGCTCCGCGCCGAACGCCTCTTCCGCGCCGCGGGACCTCCTGACGCGTCAACGCGTCTGCACATTGACTTAACATTGAAATCACTCGCGCTTTACGCCTCTACCGTGGTTGGTGTAAATGCAGCATAATGCGAAGATATCCCATCAGGAACATTTTTATTCCCTTATATGGGCGTGTTCCCTGCCCCATTGACTTTTCATTAGGGGGATTTTGGGCGCCTCTTACACCCCAGGGGTACAACTTACACCCCAATGAGATGTATGTTCTTACAGAGCCTACCACCCTCTTCAAATGTTGTAACCCACATGTTTCTACAAAATCCTCGAGCGGAGCTATGACTCGTCAAATTTGGGCGCAATGTTAAAGTGGCGGTGAATTTGTCGATTTTATTGTTTTATACTGTTGTCTGATGTCTACTTAGGATGTTCGCGTGGTTTTTACATTCAAAATGACCACAAATGGAATTTGTTTTACAGTACAGATCTATGGTACAGGTACCATACAAAACTCAAAGACAAACACAACTGTACTTCTTGAAACATTTAGAAATTGAAACATTACCACAGTTCATCGTATAGGACTATTCAGAAACTGAAGCTCCTCCTCTGATGCAAATGCGATGGATTTTCTTCACATTAAACAGCAGTGTTGGGTGTAACTAGTTACAAAGTAACTAGTTACTGTAATAAAATTACTTTTTTCAGTAACTAGTAGTGTAAGGCATTACCCGTCTGAAAATGGTAATATTATTACAGTTTTCCCGAGCTAGTTACTTAAGTTACATTCGCCAGTAGCACCTTCATCACACAAGGCACAAAACACAGAGAACAAAAGGGAAGGGGAGGAGGGCGTGAATGGAACAGTGATTGGTCTAAGTTTGGCACGAGGTATCATTTACCATCACCGATTGGTCGACACCCGGTAGCCAGCAGCACAGAGCGGCAGCAGCACAAAGACAGATCGGGTAAATGGAAGCGTCAACAACGGCAAGCTCTTTTTCAGAGGAAGGTTCCCAGCAACAGAAAGCTAGTTTCGACGGGTGGAGATTCAGTCATATTTTTTTATGTTCAACGGAAGGAAAATAACTTGATGGTGAAGTGCACACTCTTTAATGTTTCTCCGAACGCTGTGCCCCACGTCCTGTAGCGGGTAAGGAAGCCAGCATTTTCTTGGCCGTGGCTTGCCCAAATAAAAATTCTTGTCCAGAAAAAAATGTAACTAGTAATATAACTAGTAATATAACTAGTTACTTTCTCCAGGGAGTAATAAAGTAAAGTAAGGCATTACTATTTTTGAGAGTAATATGTAATACGTAATATATTACTTTTTTGAGTAACTAGCCCCAACACTGTTAAACAGAGACACTGTTGAACGCAGGGCCTTTTAAACACCAATCCGTTCACGGGCATAACATAGCTGTTTTTGCACAGTCACCGCAAGGACATACTCTAGATGTCTTACAAGAACCAATGAAATCTGGGAGACCTCAAAGAATTAAAAACAAGCAGGAAGTTAGAACTGCATACTGTGGCTACATGAAAAAAATATTTCCTAGACAACATAGTATTGTGTATTGAAGAGTGTGGTTCAAAATGAGATATATCACAGTATATATGTGTTTCAGCTTTGTTTATATTGTTTTTGGAATTTTGTAATTAGATTTTAAATAAATGCCACCACAGTTTTTAAAAATATAAGTTAAAGTTAGTGTTAAAGGGAAAATGCAAAAAATAAATAAAAGATGTCTTAATAGACAGAATCTTGTTTTTGAATTTTTTGTAGGCATTTTTTTTGTAAGAGTTACTAAGCATTGGAGATGCACCAAAAGTAAAATTCTTGTCTGAAGTACAAGAAAAATATTTTTCTAATTATTTTGCCAATTTTCTCATCATGATTGCACAATTAAAATTTTCAGAATGTCCTTTTTACTATATTTAGTTTACATTATTTAAAACAAATGTACATTACAGCAGTCAATAAATGTCCTTTTTACACCTCATATACAGGTATTTTCCCTGTCTGGTTTGTGCTATTCATACTTGTTTGTATGCCTATTTTTAATGTAATGTATGCATAAATATAAAATACAATGCATACTATATCTTCAATAGCCTAGAAAATAAATAACTGATTTAAAAACAAGATTCTGTCTATCAAGCCTTAATCTTTTGTTATCTTTAGTGCATTTTCACGTTCACACTACCTTGAACTTAATACATTTGAAAAACTGTGAGCATTTAGTTTAAAGCTAATTAGTGAGGGGCAAATGTATATATTCCAAAAACAATATAAACATAAAGCTTAAACATAGACCGCTACCATGAAATAAAATGACAAATTGTGTGGGATGGATTTTGTCATACTGCCCGCATTTCTGCAACTTAAATCAGGCTCAGCAGAGCGTGTCGACTGCCATGGGTGTTTGTACAAAAACTATCATGCGAGACAGAGGTAGTGACATAGGGCTGGACAATAACGCCCCATTCAGATAGCCAACGACCAGCAGTAGCAGAGGGACGCGATCTCATTCATTTCAATGGAAACCTGGCGACTTCCGGTGGCACGAGCGAAAGCGACCGCATGGGCGTGAGAACGAAGCAGGGGAGTTCACGTCATCCTTCTCTCGTCAGTTACTGAAGTGGATGGTACTCATTTGTTTATGATAACCAGATTTAAACACCCCTCATTGAAAGAGACGGGCGACACAGCGATAACGTTGCTGTCTGTCTGAATGAGGGGTAATTCAATATCGATATATGTCGCGGTATAAAATTTTTTCAATGATATGGCTTCTAAACACATTACTGCATCCCGTGGCCGTTCGCATGTCACTTCCCACGTTCAGACAGCCAGCGATGTTATCGCTGTGTGTCTCCCGTCTCTTTCAATAAGGCATGTTTAAATTTGGTCGTCATAAACAAATGAGTACCATCCACTCCAGTAACTGATGAGAGAAGGATGATGTGAACTCCACTGCTTCGTTCTCATTGGTAGTCGCTCCTAAAATTCTCTCAACATTTGCATAAAGTTTAACTTTTCTTAACTGTCTCGCTACGCTGGACACGCCCATACAGTCGCCAACGTCGCTCGTGTCGCCGGAAGTCGTCAGATTTCCATTGAAATGAGTGAGATGTACTGCTGGTCGCTAAATGCCGGTCAATGCGCTTCTTTCTTTAAAGCACAGGGCGTCTTTTGCAGCTAAGCAACCATGAGCCGTGCATTCCGGAAAACGTAATGCCTGATTGGATTTAAATCGCTCATATGTGCCTCGCGTCAAATCATATCACTGTTATTATACGATCAATGAATCTGCTGTTCGCCCAGAGAAGAGCTTTCACTCAGAATATGAGAAGGAGGTGCGGGGTTAGTTCGCGTCAAGTCACAGCTTCCAATGGTGACGCCATATAGGGAGGGAGAACAGGAGATGTAATTCAACACAAACTGAACTACGGATGAGAAAAATCAGGTTCAAGTGTTAAAAGGGGGGAAAGAAACATGCAATAGATAAAAGTATGTAGGCAGCTATTGTTCTCGTTATGAGTATATGTATATGAAGTAGTATGCTAGTATCCAATATATGATTACAGGACTCTAGAGTGCGACCAATTTGGTACATGCGACCTAATTTCTCAATGGTGCGACTTAAAAAAATATCAGGTCGCACTTGTGCGACCAGGAGTTCGAGGGAAAAAGCCATGGTCCAGATCTACGTGTGTGTACGTTTAAAAATGCGTGTGCGCTCGAGAGAGAGAGAGAGAGAGGGAGAGAGTCCGTTAGATAAACAGAGTGGATGTAGCCGCGGATGATAAGAAAAGAGGAAAAGAACGATTAATAACTTTTTCGTTAAGAATGTTAAGTTAATGCCTGATCTGTCCGAAGATCAACCAATGCTCTGACATCAACCTCCCGTCACATCAGGTCCAAACCCGAAGAGTGAATTAGGAAATAAGCCTCTTACAATCGAGTCAGAGCATAATTCTTTTGAAGAAAATTATTTGAACGTAACCCCGAACAGCAATGTCGAGTGCCGTGCGCCAAATCTACAGAAAAAAGCCAGGAGTCACGACCGCTGTTTTCATAATCTTACTTTTTTTGAAGTTGTGATGTGAACAAGAAAGGGTCTGAGATCACTTCAGTTCTGAAAAGGACCAAAAAAGACCTGGGTCCTCTTTTAAGTCCACTATATTGTGAACACCAAAAGGACTGAGGTCATATTCGGTTAGTTCCTTTTCTGGTTTACTTTAAGTGAACTGGGTTTGGTTCTTTTAAAATGAACTATATGTGAAAACACCCTAATCTTTGTACAGCACTTCTTGAATGTGTTAGCATTTAGCCTAGCTTCATTCATTCCCATTTCCTATGTTGTGTTTTAATACATGTTAACGATATGCAAAAGATACATACCCCAAAGTAAACTATGACACAAGTTATTGTCTCCAATGTAAATATTTTTCTTGGACTACCACAAACACGCAGCTTCTTGGCAACAGTTTATTTCCTGGGATTAGTGATGTAGACAAGGCTGACATCATAATTCCTCCAGCTTGGACTCACAGCCTGTAAGTTAACGCCTATTAGCCTTGCATTGTGACCGAATCTTTTAAAGATGGTATTAGATGCATCACATTTTTGGCTTTCATCAGAGGTATTCAGACCAATCACAACATACAGATTAGCTGGCCCATCAGAGACACAGAGCTTTTCAAATCTGTGCGTTTCAGGAAGATAGTAAAATCTGAAACCACAAAAATGTACGTTATTAGGGGTGTCACGATTCTCCAAATCCTCGATTGGATTACATTTTCGATTCTAAGGTCACGATTCGATCCGATTCTCGATTTTTACATTTTTTTTTTTTTAAGACAAAAATGATATGCCATTATTTATTATTATTATAGTTTAACATAACATGCACATTGCACAACTCGCATGGGGGTTTGTGGGCTTCACTTAACGCGAGAGCTTGTAGAAAGAGGATTCCTTCATGCACGCACATGGATTTAATGCACATGAACTTAATGCGCGTGTCTTGGACTCATAGCATCTGAAATAAATCCAGCATCATAAGCAGCTGCGCTTCTCTCTGTCTCAAGTGCACGCGCTCTCGCATCTGTCCAAAGTCTAAACAAACTACAGTAGTAATCCTTATGTATTTGTTCAGTTTTATGTGTTTCATGCGAGCTGAGGCAAACTATCCATTTTGTTTAAATATAACCCGCTGCATATTTGCGCCTCCCTCACTCTCGCGCACGTGCAGTCAGATCACTAGTAATCCTGTTTATGATATGCATTTCAAGGAGTTGTAGCATACCTCGTGTTTAAAATATGATCGCGTTCCGCTGGACAGATGTTTTTAAAGGCATCTCTGAGAGTTTTTTTCCCTCGCTTGGCAAGCCGACCGGACGTGACATGGGGGCGTGGCAGCATCGACGATCCCATATTTTAATTCGAAGTTCGAAGCTGTGACATAATTTCGATCGATTTCGATTTAAAATCGAAATCGTGACATCCTTATACGTTATGTGTTTTTTTACCATAAACCATGCAAACACATTGTATTATACCAAATAAGTGAAATAAAGTAGTTTTTTAGCAATGAAATGAGTGCACTTTAATTGTGAACCCCCTTTAAAAAAAATCTATTTGCATTGATGCATAATACAAGGATGGTTGGATGAAGCATCATCGATGGATGAATCTGTGGATATCTATATCCATTATAGGCAGATATATAAACAATTTTCACATTTAGTATATAGACCTACTTTTGTTTAATTAGGTACAGCGAGAGTACAGGCACTACTAGTCCGTTCAAGCTCTAGCCATTCCGGTTTTCTCTACGCAGCAGAGGCCGAGGGTTGCGGCGTCTTCCCCGGGCTCTTCTACTCAGCCAAAGCCCATGCTCCGGCCTACTCCTCTGGCTTCTGTTCCTCCATCTGCCTCAGCTCTTTGCTGTAATGTGTCTCATAAAAGTGCAATGAACAGCAGATTAGAGCATAACACTTGCAAAATCACCCTCTTCCAAATATCGATTATCTTCCGCTATTATTGTAACATGAAATCTGGCTTGCTCCACAACGTCTGGTTAGCTTAGCTTCGCATAAAGATGGCGGCTGATTGTTTTTTTTCGCCTGTGTTCGTATATTTTCTAGGGCTGCACGATTTGGGTAATTTTTTCCCGTTGCAGTTATTGATGCTAATATTGCAATGTGCAATTAAGATTATAATAAATGGTATCATGAGTCAACTTGAAGGGTTTCAAGGAAAATGCACACACAGTTTAGTGATAATGCTAAAATGTGTATTTGTAAAACTAGAAATGTTTTCGTACTGCCACGTGATGCAGCAACTTTAATTTTGCAAATCTTGCACAATACCTCTCTCTGCTCAGTGTCAGTAAACCTAAATCCAAAATAGCGCCATACAACAGACATAGTTTTTTTTTTTTAGCTACCAGATCACTGTCAATCGCTTTTGCATCCATCTTCGCTCTGGTATTTCCACGCTGCGCACACACAAGTGACGATGCACGCCACACACGTGCATGCCACACGTGCACTGCCTTTTTTTTGTTTGTTTTTCTTTTTTAAACGGCAAGGAAAATCATCAAACTGTTATCAGAAACAGTTTGTGTTAACATGTCCACACATTTATTTATTTAATATAATTGCAACATTTTGCTGTCATATAATCGCTAGGGGTGACCCCGAATAGTCGAAGATTCGATGCATCGATAGGAGAAGCCTGATTCGACTACCAATCTCACAGTCGAATCGTCGCAGATGTGTTATGAAATGAGGATCATTCAATTTTGGCCGTATATGGGTGCACACATTATCTGATTTCACATATAACAGCTTTCTCACAATATATTAATATACTGCATATTATGATAATGCTGCACATAATATGTGAAGTAGCAGCTTTCAATAAATATTTTTAAAATGCGTTAATAAATCCAACAACCCCTGTGACCGGGCTACGTCCATAAGGTTTTTAATAAACCATTGCCTCTTTGTTTCTACATTTAAAAGACAAAGCTGGCAAATTATATTATGCCTTTCGTTCTTTTAATAATTTCTATATTTTATTTTATTTATAAATCTCTTTGGGTTATCTGATTTTACTATTTGGCTTGTGTTTTGTTTCCGTGCACTTGAGGCATTTTGCATATTTGTTCTGCACTTTGTAACTTCTGACCTTATTTTATTTAAAAAAAAAATATTTATTATAAACGTAAATTCTGATCTAATTTAAGTATGTACATTTTGGATAGCTTTTCGTTGTATCGATGTTGCGCTATTGCGTGCTGGCCATGCTTGCGCATGTAATTTAGCTGAACGGGCTAGGTGCTCTGCGTCTCATATTTAGGAGTTCATCAAACTAAACATTAAAAAACGGATTTTCGACGAGTATACGTTTTTAAAATGTATTTAAAACATAGTGGTTATCTTGTCAAAACAGGTAAGCCGTTTTTTTTTTTTCGGTGAAGAAACGGAAACTAGTATCTGCACCGAACCTATTTCTGCCTGACACGAATGTCTTTCTTGTGATTTAATATTATGGTGGGTCGGTGTTCACTTTCAAATGATAGCAAAGAGATTCCTGAAATAAATAATATCATCCGGTCTTTCTGTATCTAAAGTTAATACAGAGATGATCAAAGTCAAAGCAAGCAAGCAGGTATTTCTGTGCTAAATAATAACGCATAGTGTCTATAAAATCATTAATTTCAGTGTTTTTCTTGTTATAAATTAACGTTTAATGAATTGTATATAAAGATGAGTTTTTATCATTTACAGTCACAATCACAAACTAGATAGTAAAGTTTGAAGACAAACTTTATGTTGGCTTGAGAAAGCGTAGCCTGAACGTTTAAAACGGTTTGACATAAGTTTAGTTTAGTAGGCTATCTGGCTGTTAGTATGTTTAAGTATGAAGGTAGCATGATTTACCATGAAGCTAGCATGATGTTAGCATGATTAGCATGAAGCTAGCTTGATGCTAGCATGATTAGCATGAAGCTAGCATGATAAGCATGAAGCTAGAATGATTAGCATGAAGCTAGCATGATGCTAGCATGATTAGCATGAAGCTAGCATGATTAGCATGAAGCTAGTATGATGCTAACATGATGTTAGCATGATTAGCATGAAGCTAGCATGATGCTAGCATGATTAGCATGAAGCTAGCATGATAATAGCATGATTAGCATGAAGCTAGCATGATGCTAGCATGATTAGCATGAAGCTAGCATGATGCTAGCATGATTAGCATGAAGCTAGCATGATGCTAGCATGATTTGCATGAAGCTAGCATGATGCTAGCATGATTAGCATGAAGCTACCATGATGCTAGCATGATTAGCATGAAGCTAGCATGATGCTAGCATGATTAGCATGAAGCTAGCATGATGCTAGCATGATTAGCATGAAGCTAGCATGATGCTAGCATGATTAGCATGAAGCTAGCATGAAGCTAGCATGATTAGCATGAAGTTAGCATGAAGCTAGCATGATGCTAGTATGATTAGCATGAAGCTAGCATGATGCTAGCATGATTAGCATGAAGCTAGCATGATGTTAGCATGATTAGCATGAAGCTAGCATGATGTTAGCATGATTAGCATGAAGCTAGCATGAAGTTAGCATGATTAGCATGAAGCTAACATGATGTTAGCATGATTAGCATGAAGCTAACATGATGTTAGCATGATTAGCAAGAAGCTAGCATGAAGCTAACATTTATTGCGTTGCTAGGGTACTAAGTTTGGTTGCTAGGGAAAAAATTGGCATCCCATAATGATCACCCTTCAAGCCACAAGTTAAACGGTCCAACCCCCGTGTCTCTACAATGTTCTGATGCGGAGATATAAGGCTTTGTTTATTCCGTTGCTAGGGTACTAAGTTTGGTTGCTAGGGAGAAAATTGGCATCCCATAATGATCACACTTCAAGCCACAAGTAAAACGGTCCAACCCCCGTGTCTCTATGATGTTCTGAAGCGGAGATATAAGGATTTGTTTATTCCGTTGCTAGGGTACTAAGTTTGGTTGCTAGGGAAAAAATTGGCATCCCATAATGATTACACTTCAAGCCACAAGAAAAACGGTCCAACCCCTGTGTCTCTACGATGTTCAGATCCAGAGATATAAGGCTTTGTTTATTATGTTGCTAGGGTCTTCATATTTTGTTGCTAGGGGCGTGGCTTAATACCTCAATAAGAATCCTAAGAGACTGATTGGATGCCTGAGTAAAATGAGCCCACCCCTATGTCTCTATGACACTCTGGTGCAAAGATATCCATCTGGGCTTTTTATAATGGTAGTCTATGGGAGATGTTGCTAGGGTACCCAAAATTGTTGCTAGGGGCGTGGCTTAATATCTCTGGGGTGATCCTAAGAGACTGATTGGATGCCTGAGTAAAACGAGCCCACCCCCATGTCTCTAAGACACTCTAAAGTGAAGATATTCCATCTGGGACGCTTTTTTCCCTTTTATGGGCATGTTTCCTGCCCCATTATAAGTCAATGGGAAAATTTGGGGGCCTCTTACACCCCAGGGGTACAGCTTACACCCCATTGTGAAGTATGTTCTTACACAGCCTGTCAGCCTCCTTAAATGTGGTAAGCCACAAGTTTCTACAAGTTTCTCACTCGCAGCTTTGACCCGTCAAAGTTTGTCTCAATGTTAAGTCAATGGAAATTTTGGGGTGTTTCAGCGCCCCGTTTAAGAAATTTGGAAGGTCCCATCAGTTAGAAAAGATATAGCACACCTCGTCAGATCAGACCGAAAGTCTGTCCAAAGTTTGATGGCTGTAGCTTGAAAGCTCTAGGACGAGTTAGAGTTAGAAATTTTAGTCTCAGAAGAAAAAGAATAACTAGATAGTAAAGTTTGAAGACAAACTTTATGTTGGCTTGAGAAAGCGTAGCCTGAACGTTTAAAACGGTTTGACATAAGTTTAGTTTAGTAGGCTATCTGGCTGTTAGTATGTTTAAGTATGAAGGTAGCATGATTTACCATGAAGCTAGCATGATGTTAGCATGATTAGCATGAAGCTAGCATGATGCTAGCATGATTAGAATGAAGCTAGCTTGATGCTAGCATGATTAGCATGAAGCTAGCATGATGCTAGCATGATTAGAATGAAGCTAGCATGATGCTAGCATGATTAGCATGAAGCTAGCATGATGCTAGCATGATTAGCATGAAGCTAGCATGATGCTAACATGATTAGCATGAAGCTAGCATGAAGCTAGCATGATGCTAGCATGATTAGCATGAAGCTAACATGATGCTAGCATGATTAGCATGAAGCTAACATGATGTTAGCATGATTAGCATGAAGCTAGCATGATGCTAGCATGATTAGCATGAAGCTAGCATGATGCTAGCATGATTAGCATGAAGCTAGCATGATGCTAGCATGATTAGCATGAAGCTAGCATGATGCTAGCATGATTAGCATGAAGCTAGCATGATGCTAGCATGATTAGCATGAAGCTAGCATGATGCTAGCATGATTAGCATGAAGCTAGCATGAAGCTAGCATGATTAGCATGAAGCTAGCATGATGCTAGCATGATGCTAGCATGATTAGCATGATGCTAGCATGATTAGCATGAAGCTAGCATGATGTTAGCATGAAGCTAGCATGATGTTAGCATGATTAGCATGAAGCTAGCATGAAGTTAGCATGATTAGCATGAAGCTAGCATGAAGTTAGCATGATTAGCATGAAGCTAGCATGATTAGCATGAAGCTAGCATGAAGCTAGCATGATTAGCAGGAAGCTAGCATGAAGCTAACATGTATTGCGTTGCTAGGGTACTAAGTTTGGTTGCTAGGGAGAAAATTGGTATCCCATAATGATCACCCTTCAAGCCACAAGTAAAACGGTCCAACCCCCGTGTCTCTACAATGTTCTGATGCGGAGATATAAGGCTTTGTTTATTCCGTTACTAGGGTACTAAGTTTGGTTGCTAGGGAGAAAATTGGCATCCCATAATGATCACACTTCAAGCCACAAGTAAAACGGTCCAACCCCAGTGTCTCTACAATTTTCTGATGCAGAGATATGAGGCTTTGTTTATTCCGTTGCTAGGGTACTAAGTTTGGTTGCTAGGGAGAAAATTGGCATCCCATAATGATCACACTTCAAGCCACAAGTAAAACGGTCCAACCCCCGTGTCTCTATGATGTTCTGAAGCGGAGATATAAGGCTTTGTTTATTCCGTTGCTAGGGTACTAAGTTTGGTTGCTAGGGAGAAAATTGGCATCCCATAATGATTACACTTCAAGCCACAAGTAAAACGGTCCAACCCCTGTGTCTCTACGATGTTCAGATCCAGAGATATAAGGCTTTGTTTATTATGTTGCTAGGGTCTTCATTTTCTGTTGCTAGGGGCGTGGCTTAATACCTCAATAAGAATCCTAAGAGACTGATTGGATGCCTGAGTAAAATGAGCCCACCTTTATGTCTCTATGACACTCTGGTGCAAAGATATCCATCTGGGCTGTTTATAATGGTAGTCTATGGGAGATGTTGCTAGGGTACCCAAAATTGTTGCTAGGGGCGTGGCTTAATAGCTCTGGGGTGATCCTAAGAGACTGATTGGATGCTTGAGTAAAATGAGCCCACCCCCATGTCTCTAAGACACTCTAAAGTGAAGATATTCCATCTGGGACGCTTTTATTCCCTTTTATGGGCATGTTTCCTGCCCCATTATAAGTCAATGGGAAATTTTGGGGGCCTCTTACACCCCAGGGGTACAGCTTACACCCCATTGTGAGGTATGTTCTTACACAGCCTGTCAGCCTCCTTAAATGTGGTAAGCCACAAGTTTCTACAAGTTTCTCACTCGCAGCTATGACCCGTCAAAGTTTGTCTCAATGTTAAGTCAATGGAAATTTTGGGGTGTTTCAGCGCCCCGTTTAGGAATTCGGAAGGTCCCATCAGTTAGAAAAGATATAGCACACCTCGTCAGATCAGACCGAAAGTCTGTCCAAAGTTTGATGGCTGTAGCTTGAAAGCTCTAGGACGAGTTAGAGTTAGAAATTTTAGTCTCAGAAGAAAAAGAATAATAATAATAACTAGATAGAAAAGTTCGTCGGAACAAACTTTATGTTGGCTTGAGAAAGCCTAGTCTGAGAGTAGAGTTTGACAACTTAGCATGAAGCTATCATGATTTAAGATAAAGCTAGCATGATTTAACATGAAGCGAACATGATTTAGCATGAAGCTAGCATGATTTAACATTAAGCTAGCATGATGCTTACACGATTTAGCATGAAGTTAGCATGAAGCTAGCATAATTTAACATGAAGCTAGCATGATGCTAACATGATTAGCATGAAATTAGCATGATGATAACATGATTAACATGAGACTAGCATGATGATAGCATGATTAGCATAAAGCTAGCATGATGCTAGCATGATTAGCATAAAGCTAGCATGATGCTAGCATGATTAGCATGAAGCTAGCATGATGCTAACATGATTAGCATGAAGCTAGCATGATTAGCATGAAGCTAGCATGATGTTAGCATGATTAGCATGAAGCTAGCATGATGCTAGCATGATTAGCATGAAGCTAGCATGATGCTAACATGATTAGCATGATGTTAGCATGATGTTAGCATGATATGCATGATGTTAGCATGATGTTAGCATGATATGCATGAAGCTAACATGATGCTAGCATAATTAGCATGAAGCTAGCATGATGCTAGCATGATTAGCATGAAGGTATCATGATTAGCATGAAGCTAGCATGATGCTAGCATGATTAGCATGAATCTAGCATGAAGTTAGCATGATTAGCATGAAGCTAGCATGATGTTAGCATGATTAGCATGAAGCTAGCATGAAGCTAGCATGATTAGCAGGAAGCTAGCATGAAGCTAACATTTATTGCGTTGCTAGGGTACTAAGTTTGGTTGCTAGGGAGAAAATTGGCATCCCATAATGATCACCCTTCAAGCCACAAGTAAAACGGTCCAACCCCCGTGTCTCTACAATGTTCTGATGAGGAGATATAAGGCTTTGTTTATTCCGTTACTAGGGTACTAAGTTTGGTTGCTAGGGAGAAAATTGGCATCCCATAATGATCACACTTCAAGCCACAAGTAAAACGGTCCAACCCCTGTGTCTCTACAATGTTCTGATGCGGAGATATAAGGCTTTGTTTATTCCGTTGCTAGGGTACTAAGTTTGGTTGCTAGGGAGAAAATTGGCATCCCATAATGATCACACTTCAAGCCACAGGTAAAACGGTCCAACCCCCGTGTCTCTACAATGTTCTGATGCGGAGATATAAGGCTTTGTTTATTCCGTTGCTAGGGTACTAAGTTTGGTTGCTAGGGAGAAAATTGGCATCCCATAATGATTACACTTCAAGCCACAAGTAAAACGGTCCAACCCCTGTGTCTCTACAATGTTCTGATGCGGAGATATAAGGCTTTGTTTATTCCGTTGCTAGGGTACTAAGTTTGGTTGCTAGGGAGAAAATTGGCATCCCATAATGATCACACTTCAAGCCACAAGTATAACGGTCCAACCCCCGTGTCTCTACAATGTTCTGATGCGGAGATATAAGGCTTTGTTTATTCCGTTGCTAGGGTACTAAGTTTGGTTGCTAGGGAGAAAATTGGCATCCCATAATGATCACACTTCAAGCCACAAGTAAAACGGTACAACCCCCGTGTCTCTATGATGTTCTGAAGCGGAGATATAAGGCTTTGTTTATTCCGTTGCTAGGGGACTAAGTTTGGTTGCTAGGGAGAAAATTGGCATCCCATAATGATTACACTTCAAGCCACAAGTAAAACGGTCCAACCCCTGTGTCTCTACAATGTTCTGATGCGGAGATATAAGGCTTTGTTTATTCCGTTGCTAGGGTACTAAGTTTGGTTGCTAGGGAGAAAATTGGCATCCCATAATGATCACACTCCAAGCCACAAGTAAAACGGTCCAACCCCCGTGTCTCTACAATGTTCTGATGCGGAGATATAAGGCTTGGTTTATTCCTTTGCTAGGGTACTAAGTTTGGTTGCTAGGGAGAAAATTGGCATCCCATAATGATCACACTTCAAGCCACAAGTAAAACAGTACAACCCCCGTGTCTCTATGATGTTCTGAAGCGGAGATATAAGGCTTTGTTTATTCCGTTGCTAGGGTACTAAGTTTGGTTGCTAGGGAGAAAATTGGCATCCCATAATGATTACACTTCAAGCCACAAGTAAGACGGTCCAACCCCTGTGTCTCTACAATGTTCTGATGCGGAGATATAAGGCTTTGTTTATTCCGTTGCTAGGGTACTAAGTTTGGTTGCTAGGGAGAAAATTGGCATCCCATAATGATCACACTTCAAGCCACAAGTAAAACGGTCCAACCCCTGTGTCTCTACAATGTTCTGATGCGGAGATATAAGGCTTTGTTTATTCCGTTGCTAGGGTACTAAGTTTGGTTGCTAGGGAGAAAATTGGCATCCCATAATGATCACACTTCAAGCCACAGGTAAAACGGTCCAACCCCCGTGTCTCTACAATGTTCTGATGCGGAGATATAAGGCTTTGTTTATTCCGTTGCTAGGGTACTAAGTTTGGTTGCTAGGGAGAAAATTGGCATCCCATAATGATTACACTTCAAGCCACAAGTAAAACGGTCCAACCCCTGTGTCTCTACAATGTTCTGATGCGGAGATATAAGGCTTTGTTTATTCCGTTGCTAGGGTACTAAGTTTGGTTGCTAGGGAGAAAATTGGCATCCCATAATGATCACACTTCAAGCCACAAGTATAACGGTCCAACCCCCGTGTCTCTACAATGTTCTGATGCGGAGATATAAGGCTTTGTTTATTCCGTTGCTAGGGTACTAAGTTTGGTTGCTAGGGAGAAAATTGGCATCCCATAATGATCACACTTCAAGCCACAAGTAAAACGGTACAACCCCCGTGTCTCTATGATGTTCTGAAGCGGAGATATAAGGCTTTGTTTATTCCGTTGCTAGGGTACTAAGTTTGGTTGCTAGGGAGAAAATTGGCATCCCATAATGATTACACTTCAAGCCACAAGTAAAACGGTCCAACCCCTGTGTTTCTACAATGTTCTGATGCGGAGATATAAGGCTTTGTTTATTCCGTTGCTAGGGTACTAAGTTTGGTTGCTAGGGAGAAAATTGGCATCCCATAATGATCACACTCCAAGCCACAAGTAAAACGGTCCAACCCCCGTGTCTCTACAATGTTCTGATGCGGAGATATAAGGCTTGGTTTATTCCTTTGCTAGGGTACTAAGTTTGGTTGCTAGGGAGAAAATTGGCATCCCATAATGATCACACTTCAAGCCACAAGTAAAACAGTACAACCCCCGTGTCTCTATGATGTTCTGAAGCGGAGATATAAGGCTTTGTTTATTCCGTTGCTAGGGTACTAAGTTTGGTTGCTAGGGAGAAAATTGGCATCCCATAATGATTACACTTCAAGCCACAAGTAAGACGGTCCAACCCCTGTGTCTCTACAATGTTCTGATGCGGAGATATAAGGCTTTGTTTATTCCGTTGCTAGGGTACTAAGTTTGGTTGCTAGGGAGAAAATTGGCATCCCATAATGATCACACTTCAAGCCACAAGTATAACGGTCCAACCCCCGTGTCTCTACAATGTTCTGATGCGGAGATATAAGGCTTTGTTTATTCCGTTGCTAGGGTACTAAGTTTGGTTGCTAGGGAGAAAATTGGCATCCCATAATGATCACACTTCAAGCCACAAGTAAAACGGTCCAACCCCCGTGTCTCTATGATGTTCTGAAGCGGAGATATAAGGCTTTGTTTATTCCGTTGCTAGGGTACTAAGTTTGGTTGCTAGGGAGAAAATTGGCATCCCATAATGATTACACTTCAAGCCACAAGTAAAACGGTCCAACCCCTGTGTCTCTACGATGTTCAGATCCAGAGATATAAGGCTTTGTTTATTATGTTGCTAGGGTCTTCATATTTTGTTGCTAGGGGCGTGGCTTAATACCTCAATAAGAATCCTAAGAGACTGATTGGATGCCTGAGTAAAATGAGCCCACCCCCATGTCTCTAAGACACTCCAAAGTGAAGATATTCCATCTGGGACGCTTTTATTCCCTTTTATGGGCATGTTTCCTGCCCCATTATAAGTCAATGGGAAATTTTGGGGGCCTCTTACACCACAGGGGTCCAGCTTACACCCCATTGTGAGGTATGTTCTTACACAGCCTGTCAGCCTCCTTAAATGTGGTAAGCCACAAGTTTCTACAAGTTTCTCACTCACCGCTATGACCCGTCAAAGTTTGTCTCAATGTTAAGTCAATGGAAATTTTGGGGTGTTTCAGCCCCCCGTTTAGGAATTCGGAAGGTCCCATCAGTTAGAAAAGATATAGCACACCTCGTCAGATCAGACCGAAGGTCTGTCCAAAGTTTGATGGCTGTAGCTTGAAAGCTCTAGGACGAGTTAGAGTTAGAAATTTTAGTCTCAGAAGAAAAAGAATAATAATAATAACTAGATAGGTACATTTCCTGAAGAAAATGTGAAGTGGTGCTTGCCGTGGCAAATTTCGGGGGACAATATATGATTATACTCCAAGCCAAAAGTAAAACAATTCAACCCACATGTCTTTACGATATTCTGATGCGAAGATATAAGGCTTTGTTTATTCGGTTGCTAGGGTACTGTATTTGGTTGCTAGGGAAAAAATGGCATCCACTAGTGATTACCCTCCGAGTCATGAATCAAACGGTCCAACCCCCGTGTCTCTACGATGTGCTGATGCGGAGATATAAGGCTTTGTATACTCTGTTGCTAGGGTACTGTATTTGGTTGCTAAGGAAAAAAATGGCATCCACTAGTGATTGCCCTCCGAGTCACGAGTCAAACGATCCAACCCCCGTGTCTCTACGATGTTCTGATGCGGAGATATAAGGCTTTGTTTACTCTGTTGCTAGGGTACTGTATTTGGTTGCTAGGGAAAAAAATGGCATTCACTAGTGATTACCCTCCGAGTCACGAGTCAAACGGTCCAAGCCCCGTGTCTCTACGATGTTCTGATGCGGAGATATAAGGTTTTGTTTACTCTGTTGCTAGGGTACTGTATTTGGTTGCTAGGGAAAAAATGGCATCCACTAGTGATTACCCTCCGAGTCATGAGTCAAACGGTCCAAACCCCGTGTCTCTACGATGTTCTGATGCGGAGATATAAGGCTTTGTTTACTCTGTTGCTAAGGTACTGTATTTGGTTGCTAGGGGCGTGGCTTGGGAGTGGCCAAGGATGTGCCCAGTGATTACACTCCGAGTCACAAGTAAAACGGTCCAACCCCCGTGTCTCTACGATGTTCTGATGCGGAGATATAAGGCTTTGTTTACTCTGTTGCTAGGGTACTGTATTTGGTTGCTAGGGAAAAAAATGGCATTCACTAGTGATTACCCTCCGAGTCATGAGTCAAACGGTCCAAACCCCATGTCTCTACGATGTTCTGATGTGGAGATATAAGGCTTTGTTTACTCTGTTGCTAGGGTACTGTATTTGGTTGCTAGGGGCGTGGCTTGGGAGTGGCCAATGATGTGCCCAGTGATTACACTCCGAGTCACAAGTAAAACGGTCCAACCCCCGTGTCTCTACGATGTTCTGATGCGGAGATATAAGGCTTTGTTTACTCTGTTGCTAGGGTACTGTATTTGGTTGCTAGGGGCGTGGCTTGGGAGTGGCCAATGATGTGCCCAGTGATTACACTCCGAGTCACAATTAAAACGGTCCAACCCCCGTGTCTCTACGATGTTCTGATGCGGAGATATAAGGCTTTGTTTACTCTGTTGCTAGGGTACTGTATTTGGTTGCTAGGGAAAAAAATGGCATTCACTAGTGATTACCCTCCGAGTCATGAGTCAAACGGTCCAAACCCCATGTCTCTACGATGTTCTGATGTGGAGATATAAGGCTTTGTTTACTCTGTTGCTAGGGTACTGTATTTGGTTGCTAGGGGCGTGGCTTGGGAGTGGCCAATGATGTGCCCAGTGATTACACTCCGAGTCACAAGTAAAACGGTCCAACCCCCGTGTCTCTACGATGTTCTGATGCGGAGATATAAGGCTTTGTTTACTCTGTTGCTAGGGTACTGTATTTGGTTGCTAGGGGCGTGGCTTGGGAGTGGCCAATTATGTGCCCAGTGATTACACTCCGAGTCACAAGTAAAACGGTCCAACCCCCGTGTCTCTACGATGTTCTGATGCGGAGATATAAGGCTTTGTTTACTCTGTTGCTAGGGTACTGTATTTGGTTGCTAGGGGCGTGGCTTGGGAGTGGCCAATGATGTGCCCAGTGATTACACTCCGAGTCACAAGTAAAACGGTCCAAACCCCGTGTCTCTACGATGTTCTGATGCCGAGATATAAGGCTTTGTTTATTCGGTTGCTAGGGTGCTCAAATTTGGTTGCTAGGGGCGTGGCTTGGGAGTGGCCAATGATGTGCCCAGTGATTACACTCCGAGTCACAAGTAAAACGGTCCAACCCCCGTGTCTCTACGATGTTCTGATGCGGAGATATAAGGCTTTGTTTACTCTGTTGCTAGGGTACTGTATTTGGTTGCTAGGGGCGTGGCTTGGGAGTGGCCAATTATGTGCCCAGTGATTACACTCCGAGTCACAAGTAAAACGGTCCAACCCCCGTGTCTCTACGATGTTCTGATGCGGAGATATAAGGCTTTGTTTACTCTGTTGCTAGGGTACTGTATTTGGTTGCTAGGGGCGTGGCTTGGGAGTGGCCAATGATGTGCCCAATTGTTACACCCCTAGTCACAAGTCAAACGGTCCAACCCCCGTGTCTCTACGATGTTCTGATGCCGAGATATAACTGTTTGAATTTTATGTTGCTAGGGTGCTCAAAAGTGGTTGCTAGGGGCGTGGCTTAGTAACTCTGCAAGGGTCCTGAGAGGCTGATTGGATGCCTGAGTAAAATGAGCCCACCCCCATGTCTCTGTGACACTGTGGTGCAAAGATATCCCTCTGGGCATTTTGTAATGGCAGTCTATGGGATAGGTTGCTAGGGTGCCCAAAATGGTTGCTAGGGTAACCTTACACCCTATTGTGGGGGACGTCCTGACAGAGTCTAGCACCCTCTTCAAATTTAGTAACCCACATGCTTCTACGAAATCCTCGCTCGGACCTGTGACCCGTCAAAGTTTTTGCAATGTTAAGTCTATGGGATTTTCCCCCATTGACTTTTCATTGGGCATTTTTGGGCACCTCTTACACCCCAGGGGTACAACTTACACCCCATTGTGATCCATGTTCTTACAGAGTCTACCACCCTCTTCAAATGTTGTAACCCACATGTTTCTACAAAATCCTCGAGCGGAGCTATGACTTGTCAAAGTTTGGCGTAATGTTAAGTCAATGGGATTTTTCGGGTGGTTTTTTGCCCCCCTTTCGGAAATTCTGCACCCGACCGCTTATAAAAGTCATAGCCACCATCTCCTCAAAAAACCGGTCGATTTGAGCCCTCTTTCATGGGACTACGGCAAACCGTGCGGGACGAGTTACGCGCCGAAAAAGTGTGCAGACATAAGAATAATAATAATAATAACTAGATAGGTACATTTCCTGAAGAAAATGTGAGTGGTGCTTGCCGTGGCAAAATTCTGGGGAACATATATTATTATACTCCAAGCCAAAAGTAAAACAATCCAACTCCTGTGTCTCTACGATGTTCTGATGCGAAGATATTAGGCTTTGTTTACTCTGTTGCTAGGGTACCGTATTTGGTTGCTAGGGAAAAAATTGGCATCCCATAGTGATTACACTCTGAGTCACGAGTCAAACGGTCCAACCCTTGTGTCTCTACAATGTTCTGATGCGGAGATATAAGGCTTTGTTTACTCTGTTGCTAGGGTACTGTATTTGGTTGCTAGGGAAAAAATTGCCATCCCATAGTGATTACACTCTGAGTCACGAGTCAAACGGTCCAACCCCCGTGTGTCTACGATGATCTAATGCAGAGATATAAGGCTTTGTTTACTCTGTTGCTAGGGTACTGTATTTGGTTGCTAGGGAAAAAATTGGCATCCACTAGTGATTACACTCTGAGTCACGAGTCAAACGGTCCAACCCCCGTGTCTCTACGATGTTCTGATGCTGAGATATAAGGCTTTGTTTACTCTGTTGCTAGGGTACTGTATTTGGTTGCTAGGGAAAAAATTTGCATCCCATAGTGATTACACTCTGAGTCACGAATCAAACGGTCCAACCCCCGTGTCTCTACGATGTTCTGATGCTGAGATACAAGGCTTTGTTTACTCTGTTGCTAGGGTACTGTATTTGGTTGCTAGGGGCGGGGCTTGGGAGTGGCCAATGATGTGACCAGTTGCTACACTCCGAGTCACAAGTAAAACGGTCCAACCCCCATGTTTCTACGATGTTCTGATGCGAAGATATAAGGCTTTGTTTACTCTGTTGCTAGGGTACTGTATTTGGTTGCTAGGGGCGGGGCTTGGGAGTGGCCAATGATGTGACCAGTTGCTACACTCCGAGTCACAAGTAAAACGATCCAACCCCCGTGTTTCTACGATGTTCTGATGCGAAGATATAAGGCTTTGTTTACTCTGTTGCTAGGGTGCTCACATTTGGTTGCTAGGGGCGTGGCTTGGGAGTGGCCAATGATGTGGCCAGTGATTACCCTCCGAGTCACGAGTAAAACGATCCAACCCCCGTTATTCTACGATGTTCTGATGCCTAGATATAACTGTTTGAATTTTATGTTGCTAGGGTGCTTAAAAGTGGTTGCTAGGGGCGTGGCTTAATAGCTCTGGGACTATCCTGATAAATTGATTGGATGTCTGAGTAAAATGAGCCCACCCCCATGTCTCTACGACATTGTAAAGCGAAGATATTCCATCTGGAACTTTTTTATTCCCTTATATGGGCATGTTTCCTGCCCCATTATAAGTCAATGGGAAATTTCGGGTGCCTCTTACACCCCAGGGGTACAACTAACACCCCAATGTGATGTATGTTCTTACAGAGCGTACCACCCTCTTCAAATGTTAGAACCCACATGTTTCTACAAAATCCTCGAGCGGAGCTATGACCCGTCAAATTTCGGTCCAATGTTAAGTCAATGGGATTTTTGGGGTGGTTTTTCGCCCCCCTTTCGGAAATCCTGCACCCGATCGCTTATAAAAGTCATAGCACACCTCTCCTCAATAAACCGGTCAATTTGAGCCCTCATTCATGTGTCTACGACAAACCGTGCGGGACGAGTTACGCGCCGAAATTTTGTCCAGATATAAAAATAATAATAATAATAATAAGTATGAGCAATAGTAATAGTGATGCCTTGCATAAATGCAAGCACCACTAACTAGATGAGGTTAAAGTTTGTGAACAAACTTTATGTTGGCTTGAGAAAGCCTAGTCTGAGAGTAATAGATGGAGCTGCAGTTGGGGCAGTTAAGTTAGTTGGGGCAGATGGGTTAGTTGGGGCAGAATTGGGCAGTTGGGGCAGAATGGGGCAGATGGGGCATTTGTGGCAGATGGGGCATTTAGGGTAGTTGGGGCATTTGGGGCAGAATTGAATAATTGGGGCACTTGGGGCAGATGGGGCATTTAGGCCAGATGTGGCATTTAGGGCAGTTGGGGCATTTAAGGCAGTTGGGGCATTTAGGGCAGTTGGGGCAGAATGGGGCAGATGAGGCAGTTGGGGCATTTGAGGCATTTAGGGCAGTTGGGGCATTTAGGGCAGTTTGGGCAGAATGGGGCAGATAAGGCATTTAGGGCAGATGGGGCATTTGGGGCAGATGGGGCATTTAGGGCAGATGGGGCATTTAGGGCAGTTGGGGCAGAATGGGGCAGTTGGGGCAGATGAGGCATTTGGGGCAGAATTGGGTAGTTGGGGCAGACGGGGCATTTGGGGCAGATGGGGCATTTAGGGCAGTTAGGGCAGAATTGGGTGTTTGGGGCAGATGGGGCATTTAGGGTATTTGGGGCATTTGGGGCAGAATTGAATAATTGGGGCACTTGGGGCAGATGGGGCATTTAGGCCAGATGTGGCATTTAGGGCAGTTGGGGCATTTAGGGCAGTTGGGGCATTTAAGGCAGTTGGGGCATTTAGGGCAGTTGGGGCAGAATGGGGCAGATGAGGCAGTTGGGGCATTTGAGGCATTTAGGGCAGTTGGGGCATTTAGGGCAGTTGGGGCATTTAGGGCAGTTTGGGCAGAATGGGGCAGATAAGGCATTTAGGGCAGATGGGGCATTTGGGGCAGATGGGGCATTTAGGGCAGATGGGGCATTTAGGGCAGTTGGGGCAGAATGGGGCAGTTGGGGCAGATGAGGCATTTGGGGCAGAATTGGGTAGTTGGGGCAGACGGGGCATTTGGGGTAGATGGGGCATTTAGGGCAGTTAGGGCAGAATTGGGTGTTTGGGGCAGATGGGGCATTTAGGGTAGTTGGGGCATTTGGGGCAGAATTGGGTAGTTGGGGCAGACGGGGCATTTAGGGCAGTTGGGGCATTTAGGGCAGTTGGGGCATTTAGGGCAGAATGGGGCATATGAGGCATTTAGGGCAGAATGGGGCAGTTGGGGCAGATGAGGCATTTGGGGCAGATTAGGCATTTGGAGCAGAATTGGCCAGTTGGGGCAAATGGGGAAAAATGGGGCGGTTGGGGCATTTGGGGCAGATGAGGCATTTGGGGCAAAATGGGGCAGATGGGGCATTTAGGGCAGTTTATGTGTGTGTTTGTGTGAGTATGATTGGGTGTGTAATATTGTGTTTGTTTGTGTTATATTGTGTTTGTGTGTGTAATTTTGTGGTTGTGTGTCTGTGTGTGTGTAGTTGTGTGTGGTTGGGGGTTGTGCGTGCGTGCGTGCGTGCGTGCGTGCGTGCGTGCGTGCGTGTGTGTGTGTGTGTGTGTGTAGTTGTGTGTGTGTGTGTGCATGTCTGTGTTTTGTGACAGTATGTTATATATAATTTTGTGTCTGTGTGTGTAATTGTGTGTCTGTGTGTAGTTGTGTGTCTGTGTGTAGTTGTGTGTGGTTGTGTATCTGTGTGGTTGTGTGTCTGTGTGTGTGTCTATGTGTAGTTGTCTGTGTGTTTGTGCTATTGAGTGAGTTTTCTGAGACAGAGATAGACTGAGAGAGGTTGAGAGATGATGTAATGTATTTGTATGAATGAGAGTTGACAGTTAGAATTTGAAAATAAACACTCAGCCTAAACAATTCTATGAATGTAAGTCTATGGGACTTTTTTGGGATGTTTGATCGGACGGTTTAGGAGAACCGTAAGTCCGATCGCTTAGAAAAGATATAGCACACCTCCTCAGATCAGACTGAAGGTCTGTGCAAAGTTTGGTGGCTGTAGCTTAAAAGCTCTAGGAGGAGTTAGAGTTAGAAATTTTAGTCTCAGAAGAAAAGAAGAGGGAATAATAATAACTAGATATTAAAGTTTGAAGACAAACTTTATGTTGGCTTGAAAAAGCGTAGCCTGAACGTTTAAAACGGTTTGACAGAAGTTTAGTTTAGTAGGCTATCTGGCTGTTGGTATGTTTAGGTATGAAGGTAGCATGATTTAGCATGATTTATCATGAAGCCAACATGATAAACATGAAGCTAGGATGATTAGCATGATGCTAGCATGATTAACATGAAGCTAGCATGATGCTAGCATGATTAGCATGAAGTTAGCATGATTAGCATGAAGCTAGCATGATGCTAACATGATTAGCATGAAGCTAGCATGATGTTAGCATGATTAGCATGAAGCTAGCATGATGTTAACATGATTAGCATAAAGCTAGCATGATGCTAGCATGATTAGCATGAAGCTAGCATGATTAGCATGATGTTAGCATGATGCTAGCATGATTAGCATGAAGCTAGCATGATGTTAGCATGATTAACATTAAGCTAACATGATGTTAGCATGATTAGCATGAAGCTAGCATGATGCTAGCATGATTAGCATGATGCTAGCATGATGTTAGCATGAAGCTAACATGAAGCTAACATGATGTAAGCATGATTAGCATGAAGTTAGCATGATGCTAGCATGATTAGCATGAAGCTAGCATGATGCTAGCATGATTAGAATGAAGCTAGCATGATGCTAGCATGATTAGCATGATTAACATGAAGCTAGCATGATGCTAGCATGATTAGCATGAAGCTAGCATGATGATAGCATGATTAGCATGAAGCTAGCATGATGCTAGCATGATTAGCATGAAGCTAGCATGATGTTAACATTATTAGCATGAAGCTAGCATGAAGCTAGCATGATGATAGCATGATTAGCATGAAGCTAGCATGTTGCTAGCATGATTAGCATTATGGTAGCATGATTAGCATAAAGCTAGCATGTTGCTAGCATGATTAGCATGAAACTAGCATGATGTTAACATGATTAGCATGAAGCTAGCATGATGCTAGCATGATTAGCATGAAGCTAGCATAATGCTAGCATAAAGCTAGCATGTTGCTAGCATGATTAGCATGAAGCTAACATGATGCTAGCATGATTAGCATGATGCTAGCATGATTAGCATGAAGCTAGCATGAAGTTAGCATGATGATAGCATGATTAGCATGAAGCTAGCATGTTGCTAGCATGATTAGCATGATGGTAGCATGATTAGCATAAAGCTAGCATGATGCTAGCATGATTAACATGAAGCTAGCATGATGCTAGCATGATTAGCATGAAGCTAGCATAATGTTAGCATAAAGCTAGCATGTTGCTAGCATGATTAGCATGAAGCTACCATGATGCTAGCATGATTAGCATGAAGCTAGCATGAAGCTAGCATGATTGTAGCATGATTAGCATGAAGCTAGCATAATTAGCATGAAGCTAACATGATGTTAGCATGATTAGCATGATTAGCATGAAGCTAACATGATTGTAGCATGATTAGCATGAAGCTAGCATGATGGTAGCATGATTAGCATGAAGCTAGCATGAAGTTAGCATGATGGTAGCATGATTAGCATGAAGCTAGCATGTTGCTAGCATGATTAGCATGATGCTAGCATGATTAGCATAAAGCTAACATGTTGTTAGCATGATTAGCATGAAGCTAGCATGATGTTAGCATGATTAGCATGAAGCTAGCATGATGATAGCATGATTAACATGAAGCTAGCATGTTGCTAGCATGATTAGCATGATGGTAGCATGATTAGCATAAAGCTAGCATGTTGCTAGCATGATTCTAGCATGATTAGCATGAAGCTAGCATGATTCTAGCATGATTAGCATAAAGTTAGCATGATTCTAGCATGATTAGCATGAAGCTAGCATGATGTTAGCATGATTAGCATGAAGGTAGCATGAGGCTAGCATGATTAGCATGAAGTAAGCATGAGGTTAACATGATTAGCATGAAGCTAGCATGATTTAACGTGAAGCTAGCATGATTAGCATGATGCTAACATGATTAGCATAACGCTAACACTATTTAGCGTGCAGCTAACAAGATTTAACATGAAGTTAGCATGATTTAGCATGAAGTTAGCAAGATTTATTATGAAATTAGCATTAAGCTAGCATGAAACTAGCATGAAGCTAGTATGACTTAGCATGGAGCTAGCTTGAAGCTAACATGACCCAAAGACCCAACCCCCATGTCTCTATGATGTTCAGACCAAGAGATATAAGGCTTTGTTTATTATGTTGCTAGGGTGCTCAAATTTGGTTGCTAGGGGCGTGGCTTAATGCCTCAATAAGAATCCTATTAAGACTGATTGGATGCCTGAGTAAAATGAGCCCACCCCTATGTCTCTGTGACACTCTGGTGTAAAGATATCCATCTGGGCTTTTTATAATGGTAGTCTATGGGAGATGTTGCTAGGGTACCCAAAATTGTTGCTAGGGGCGTGGCTAAATAGCTTTGGGGCGATCCTAAGAGACTGATTGGATGACTGAGTAAAATGAGCCCACCCCCATGTCTCTACGACACTCTAAAGTAAAGATATTCCATCTGGGACGCTTTTATTCCCTTATATGGGCATGTTCCCTGCCCCATTATAAGTCAATGGGAAATTTTGGGGGCCTCTTACACCCCAGGGGTAGAGCTTACACCCCATTGTGATGTATGTTCTTACAGAGCCTGTCAGCCACCTTAAATGTGGTAAGCCACAAGTTTCTACAAGTTTCTCACTCACAGCTATGACCCGTCAAAGTTTGTCTCAATGTTAAGTCAATGGAAATTTTGGGGTGTTCGAGACCCCCGTTTAGGAATTCGGAAGGTCCCATCAGTTAGAAAAGATATAGCACACTAAGTCAGACCAGTCTGAAGGTCTGTGGAAAATTTGGTGCATGTAGCTTGAAAGCCCTAGGACGAGTTAGTTGCCGAAATTTTGGGGGGAGAAAAAGAATAATAATAATAAGTTTAATAGCAATAACAATATATTGGCTTTTTCAAAGCCAACATAACTAGATAGGTACATTTCCTGAAGAAAATGTGAAGTGGTGCTTGCCGTGGCAAATTTCGGGGGACAATATATGATTATACTCCAAGCCAAAAGTAAAACAATTCAACCCACATGTCTCTACGATATTCTGATGCGAAGATATAAGGCTTTGTTTATTCGGTTGCTAGGGTACTGTATTTGGTTGCTAGGGAGAAAATTGGCATCCACTAGTGATTACACTCCGAGTCACGAGTCAAACGGTCAAACCCCCTTGTCTCTACGATGTTCTGATGCGGAGATATAAGGCTTTGTTTACTCTGTTGCTAGGGTACTGCATTTGGTTGCTAGGGAAAAAATTGGCATCCACTAGTGATTACACTCCGAGATACGAGTCAAACGGTCCAACCCCCGTGTCTCTGCGATGTTCTGATGTGGAGATAAAAGGCTTTGTTTACTCTGTTGCTAGGGTAATGTATTTGGTTGCTAGGGAGAAAATTGGCATCCACTAGTGATTACCCTCCGAGTCACGAGTCAAACGATCCAACCCCCGTGTCTCTACGATGTTCTGATGCGGAGATATAAGGCTTTGTTTACTCTGTTGCTAGGGTACTGTATTTGGTTGCTAGGGAAAAAAATGGCATCCACTAGTGATTACCCTCCGAGTCACGAGTCAAACGGTCCAAACCCCGTGTCTCTACGATGTTCTGATGCGGAGATATAAGGCTTTGTTTACTCTGTTGCTAGGGTACTGTATTTGGTTGCCTGGGAAAAAAATGGCATCCACTAGTGATTACCCTCCGAGTCACGAGTCAAACGGTCCAACCCCCGTGTCTCTACGATGTTCTGATGCGGAGATATAAGGCTTTGTTTACTCTGTTGCTAGGGTACTGTATTTGGTTGCTAGGGAAAAAAATTGCATCCACTAGTGATTACCCTCCCAGTCACGAGTCAAACGGTCCAAACCCCGTGTCTCTATGATGTTCTGATGCGGAGATATAAGGCTTTGTTTACTCTGTTGCTAGGGTACTGTATTTGGTTGCTAGGGAAAAAAAATGGCATCCACTAGTGATTACCCGCCGAGTCACGAGTCAAACGGTCCAAACCCCATGTCTCTACGATGTTCTGATGCGGAGATATAAGGCTTTGTTTACTCCGTTGCTAGGGTACTGTATTTGGTTGCTAGGGAAAAAAATTGCATCCACTAGTGATTACCCTCTGAGTCATGAGTCAAACGGTCCAACCCCCGTGTCTCTACGATGTTCTGATGTGGAGATATAAGGATTTGTTTACTCTGTTGCTAGGGTACTGTATTTGGTTGCTAGGGGCGTGGCTTGGGAGTGGCCAATGATGTGCCCAGTGATTACACTCCGAGTCACAAGTAAAACGGTCCAACCCCCGTGTCTCTACGATGTTCTGATGCGGAGATATAAGGCTTTGTTTACTCTGTTGCTAGGGTACTGTATTTGGTTGCTAGGGGCGTGGCTTGGGAGTGGCCAATTATGTGCTCTGTGATTACACTCCGAGTCACAAGTAAAACGGTCCAACCCCCGTGTCTCTACGATGTTCTGATGCGGAGATATAAGGCTTTGTTTACTCTGTTGCTAGGGTACTGTATTTGGTTGCTAGGGGCGTGGCTTGGGAGTGGCCAATGATGTGCCCAGTGATTACACTCCGAGTCACAAGTAAAACGGTCAAAACCCCGTGTCTCTACGATGTTCTGATGCGGAGATATAAGGCTTTGTTTATTCGGTTGCTAGGGTGCTCAAATTTGGTTGCTAGGGGCGTGGCTTGGGAGTGGCCAATGATGTGCCCAATTGTTACACCCCTAGTCACAAGTAAAACGGTCCAACCCCCGTGTCTCTACGATGTTCTGATGCGGAGATATAACTGTTTGTATTTTATGTTGCTAGGGTGCTCAAAAGTGGTTGCTAGGGGCGTGGCTTAGTAAGTCTGTAAGGATCCTGAGAGACTGATTGGATGCCTGAGTAAAATGAGCCCACCCCCATGTCTCTATGACACTGTGGTGCAAAGATATCCATCCGGGCATTTTATAATGGCAGTCTATGGTATAGGTTGCTAGGGTGCCCAAAATGGTTGCTATGGTAACCTTACACCCCATTGTGGGGGACGTCCTGACAGAGTCTAGCACCCTCTTCAAATTTAGTAACCCACATGTTTCTATGAAATCCTGGCTCGGACCTATGACCCGTCAAAATTTTTGCAATGGTAAGTCTATGGGATTTTGCCCCATTGACTTTTCATTGGGGCACTTTTGGGCACCTCTTACACCCCAGGGGTACAACTTACACCCCATTGCGATCCATGTTCTTACAGAGCCTACCACCCTCTTCAAATGTTGTAACCCACATGTTTCTACAAAATCCTCGAGCGGAGCTATGACTCGTCAAAGTTGGGCGCAATGTTAAGTCAATGGGATTTTTTGGGTGGTTTTTCGCCCCCCTTTCGGAAATCCTGCACCCGATCGCTTATAAAAGTCATAGCACACCTCTCCTCAATAAGCCGGTCGATTTGAGCCCTCTTTCATGGGTCTACGACAAACCGTGCGGGACGAGTTAGGTGCCGAAAAAACGTGCAGATGTAAGAATAAAATATAATAATATCCCTGAGGAATAGTAATAGTGATGCTTTGCATAAATGCAAGCACCACTAATAATAACTAGATAGGTACATTTCCTGAAGAAAATGTGAAGTGGTGCTTGCCGTGGCAAATTTCGGGGGACAATATATGATTATACTCCAAGCCAAAAGTAAAACAATTCAACCCACATGTCTCTACGATATTCTGATGCGAAGATATAAGGCTTTGTTTATTCGGTTGCTAGGGTACTGTATTTGGTTGCTAGGGAGAAAATTGGCATCCACTAGTGATTACACTCCGAGTCACGAGTCAAACGGTCAAACCCCCGTGTCTCTACGATGTTCTGATGCGGAGATATAAGGCTTTGTTTACTCTGTTGCTAGGGTACTGTATTTGGTTGCTAGGGAAAAAATTGGCATCCACTAGTGATTACACTCCGAGATACGAGTCAAACGGTCCAACCCCCGTGTCTCTGCGATGTTCTGATGTGGAGATAAAAGGCTTTGTTTACTCTGTTGCTAGGGTAATGTATTTGGTTGCTAGGGAGAAAATTGGCATCCACTAGTGATTACACTCCGAGTCACGAGTCAAACGGTCCAAACCCCGTGTCTCTACGATGTTCTGATGCGGAGATATAAGGGTTTGTTTACTCTGTTGCTAGGGTACTGTATTTGGTTGCTAGGGAAAAAATGGCATCCACTAGTGATTACCCTCCGAGTCATGAGTCAAACGGTCCAACCCCTGTGTCTCTACGATGTTCTGATGCGGAGATATAAGGCTTTGTTTACTCTGTTGCTAGGGTACTGTATTTGGTTGCTAAGGGAAAAAATGGCATCCACTAGTGATTACCCTCTGAGTCACGAGTCAAACGGTCCAAACCCCGTGTCTCTACGATGTTCTGATGCGAAGATATAAGGCTTTGTTTATTCGGTTGCTAGGGTACTGTATTTGGTTGCTAGGGAGAAAATTGGCATCCACTAGTGATTACACTCCGAGTCACGAGTCAAACGGTCAAACCCCCGTGTCTCTACGATGTTCTGATGCGGAGATATAAGGCTTTGTTTACTCTGTTGCTAGGGTACCGTATTTGGTTGCTAGGGAAAAAATTGGCCTCCACTAGTGATTACACTCCGAGATACGAGTCAAACGGTCCAACCCCCGTGTCTCTGCGATGTTCTGATGTGGAGATAAAAGGCTTTGTTTACTCTGTTGCTAGGGTAATGTATTTGGTTGCTAGGGAGAAAATTGGCATCCACTAGTGATTACCCTCCGAGTCATGAGTCAAACGGTCCAAACCCCGTGTCTCTACGATGTTCTGATGCGGAGATATAAGGGTTTGTTTACTCTGTTGCTAGGGTACTGTATTTGGTTGCTAGGGAAAAAATGGCATCCACTAGTGATTACCCTCCGAGTCATGAGTCAAACGGTCCAACCCCCGTGTCTCTACGATGTTCTGATGCGGAGATATAAGGCTTTGTTTACTCTGTTGCTAGGGTACTGTATTTGGTTGCTAAGGAAAAAAATGGCATCCACTAGTGATTACCCTCCGAGTCACGAGCCAAACGATCCAACCCCCGTGTCTCTACGATGTTCTGATGCGGAGATATAAGGCTTTGTTTACTCTGTTGCTAGGGTACTGTATTTGGTTGCTAGGGAAAAAAATGGCATCCACTAGTGATTACCCTCCGAGTCACGAGTCAAACGGTCCAACCCCCGTGTCTCTACGATGTTCTGATGCGGAGATATAAGGCTTTGTTTACTCTGTTGCTAGGGTACTGTATTTGGTTGCTAGGGAAAAAAATTGCATCCACTAGTGATTACCCTCCGAGTCACGAGTCAAACGGTCCAAACCCCATGTCTCTACGATGTTCTGATGCGGAGATATAAGGCTTTGTTTACTCTGTTGCTAGGGTACTGTATTTGGTTGCTAGGGAAAAAAATGGCATCCACTGGTGATTACCCTCCGAGTCACGAGTCAAACGGTCCAAACCCCATGTCTCTACGATGTTCTGATGCGGAGATATAAGGCTTTGTTTACTCTGTTGCTAGGGTACTGTATTTGGTTGCTAGGGAAAAAAATGGCATCCACTAGTGATAACCCTCCGAGTCATGAGTCAAACGGTCCAACCCCCATGCCTCTACGATGTTCTGATGTGGAGATATAAGGCTTTGTTTACTCTGTTGCTAGGGTACTGTATTTGGTTGCTAGGGGCGTGGCTTGGGAGTGGCCAATGATGTGCCCAGTGATTACACTCCGAGTCACAAGTAAAACGGTCCAACCCCCGTGTCTCTACGATGTTCTGGTGCGGAGATATAAGGCTTTGTTTACTCTGTTGCTAGGGTACTGTATTTGGTTGCTAGGGAAAAAAATGGCATCCCATAATGATTACACTCCGAGTCACGAGTCAAACGGTCCAACCCCCGTGTCTCTACGATGTTCTGATGCGGAGATATAAGGCTTTGTGTACACTGTTGCTAGGGTACTGTATTTGGTTGCTAAGGAAAAAATTGGCATCCACTAGTGATTACATGCCGAGTCACGGGTAAAACGGTCCAACCCCCGTGTCTCTACGATGTTCTGATGCGGAGATATAAGGCTTTGTTTACACTGTTGCTAGGGTACTGTATTTGGTTGCTAGGGAAAAAATTGGCATCCACTAGTGATTACACTCTGATTCACGAGTCAAACGGTCCAACCCCCGTGTCTCTACGATGTTCTGATGCGGAGATATAAGGCTTTGTTTTCTCTGTTGCTAGGGTACTGTATTTGGTTGCTAGGGAAAAAATGGCATCCCATAATGATTACACTCTGAGTCACGAGTCAAACAGTCCAATCCCCGTGTCTCTACGATGTTCTGATGCGGAGATATAAGGCTTTGTTTACTCTGTTGCTAGGGTACTGTATTTGGTTGCTAGGGAAAAAATTGGCATCCCATAATGATTACACTCTGAGTCACGAGTCAAACGGTCCAACCCCCGTGTCTCTACCATGTTCTGAAGCAGAGATATAAGGTTTTGTTTACTCTGTTGCTAGGGTACTGTATTTGGTTGCTAGGGAAAAAATTGGCATCCCATAATGATTACACTCCGAGTCACGAGTCAAACGGTCCAACCCCCGTGTCTCTACGATGTTCTGATGCGGAGATATAAGGCTTTGTTTACTCTGTTGCTAGGGTACTGTATTTGGTTGCTAGGGAAAAAATTGGCATCCCATAATGATTACACTCTGAGTCACTAGTCAAACGGTCCAACCCCCGTGTCTCTATGATGTTCTGGTGCGGAGATATAAGGCTTTGTTTACTCTGTTGCTAGGGTACTGTATTTGGTTGCTAGGGAAAAAATTGGCATCCACTAGTGATTACACTCTGATTCACGAGTCAAACGGTCCAACCCCCGTGTCTCTACGATGTTCTGATGCGGAGATATAAGGCTTTGTTTACTCTGTTGCTAGGGTACTGTATTTGGTTGCTAGGGAAAAAAATGGCATCCCATAATGATTACACTCTGAGTCACGAGTCAAACAGTCCAATCCCCGTGTCTCTACGATGTTCTGATGCGGAGATATAAGGCTTTGTTTACTCTGTTACTAGGGTACTGTATTTGGTTGCTCGGGAAAAAATTGGCATCCCATAATGATTACACTCTGAGTCACGAGTCAAACGGTCCAACCCCCGTGTCTCTACCATGTTCTGAAGCAGAGATATAAGGTTTTGTTTACTCTGTTGCTAGGGTACTGTATTTGGTTGCTAGGGAAAAAATTGGCATCCCATAATGATTACACTCCGAGTCACGAGTCAAACGGTCCAACCCCCGTGTCTCTACGATGTTCTGATGCGGAGATATAAGGCTTTGTTTACTCTGTTGCTAGGGTACTGTATTTGGTTGCTAGGGAAAAAATTGGCATCCCATAATGATTACACTCTGAGTCACTAGTCAAACGGTCCAACCCCCGTGTCTCTATGATGTTCTGGTGCGGAGATATAAGGCTTTGTTTACTCTGTTGCTAGGGTACTGTATTTGGTTGCTAGGGGAAAAATTGGCATCCACTAGTGATTACATGCCGAGTCACAAGTAAAATGGTCCAACCCCCGTGTCTCTACGATGTTCTGATGCTGAGATATAAGGCTTTGTTTACACTGTTGCTAGGGTACTGTATTTGGTTGCTAGGGAAAAAATTGGCATCCACTGGTGATTACACTCTAAGTCACAAGTCAAACGGTCCAACCCCCGTGTCTCTACGATGTTCTGATGCGGAGATATAAGGCTTTGTTTACACTGTTGCTAGGGTACTGTATTTGGTTGCTAGGGAAAAAATTGGCATCCACTAGTGATTACATGCCGAGTCACGGGTAAAACGGTCCAACCCCCGTGTCTCTACGATGTTCTGATGCGGAAATATAAGGCTTTGTTTACACTGTTGCTAGGGTACTGTATTTGGTTGCTAGGGAAAAAATTGGCATCCACTAGTGATTACACTCTGATTCACGAGTCAAACGGTCCAACCCCCGTGTCTCTACGATGTTCTGATGCGGAGATATAAGGCTTTGTTTACTCTGTTGCTAGGGTACTGTATTTGGTTGCTAGGGAAAAAAAATGGCATCCCATAATGATTACACTCTGAGTCACGAGTCAAACGGTCCAACCCCCGTGTCTCTACGATGTTCTGATGCGGAGATATAAGGCTTTGTTTACTCTGTTGCTAGGGTAATGTATTTGGTTGCTAGGGAAAAAATTGGCATCCCATAATGATTACACTCTGAGTCACTAGTCAAACGGTCCAACCCCCGTGTCTCTACGATGTTCTGGTGCGGAGATATAAGGCTTTGTTTACTCTGTTGCTAGGGTACTGTATTTGGTTGCTAGGGAAAAAAATGGCATCCCATAATGATTACACTCCGAGTCACAAGTCAAACGGTCCAACCCCCGTGTCTCTACGATGTTCTGATGCGGAGATATAAGGCTTTGTGTACACTGTTGCTAGGGTACTGTATTTGGTTGCTAGGGAAAAAATTGGCATCCACTAGTGATTACATGCCGAGTCACGGGTAAAACGGTCCAACCCCCGTGTCTCTACGATGTTCTGATGCGGAGATATAAGGCTTTGTTTACACTGTTGCTAGGGTACTGTATTTGGTTGCTAGGGAAAAAATTGGCATCCACTAGTGATTACACTCTGATTCACGAGTCAAACGGTCCAACCCCCGTGTCTCTACGATGTTCTGATGCGGAGATATAAGGCTTTGTTTACTCTGTTGCTAGGGTACTGTATTTGGTTGCTAGGGAAAAAAATGACATCCCATAATGATTACACTCTGAGTCACGAGTCAAACCGTCCAATCCCCGTGTCTCTACGATGTTCTGATGCGGAGATATAAGGCTTTGTTTACTCTGTTGCTAGGGTACTGTATTTGGTTGCTAGGGAAAAAATTGGCATCCCATAATGATTACACTCTGAGTCACGAGTCAAACGGTCCAACCCCCGTGTCTCTACCATGTTCTGATGCAGAGATATAAGGTTTTGTTTACTCTGTTGCTAGGGTACTGTATTTGGTTGCTAGGGCAAAAATTGGCATCCCATAATGATTACACTCTGAGTCACTAGTCAAACGGTCCAACCCCCGTGTCTCTATGATGTTCTGGTGCGGAGATATAAGGCTTTGTTTACTCTGTTGCTAGGGTACTGTTTTTGGTTGCTAGGGGAAAAAATGGCATCCCATAATGATTACACTCCGAGTCACGAGTCAAACGGTCCAACCCTCGTGTCTCTACGATGTTCTGATGCGGAGATATAAGGCTTTGTTTACTCTGTTGCTAGGGTACTGTATTTGGTTGCTAGGGAAAAAATTGTCATCCCATAATGATTACACTCTGAGTCACTAGTCAAACAGTCCAACCCCCGTGTCTCTACGATGTTCTGGTGCGGAGATATAAGGCTTTGTTTACTCTGTTGCTAGGGTACTGTATTTGGTTGCTAGGGGGAAAAAAGGCATCCACTAGTGATTACACTTCGAGTCACGAGTCAAACGGTCCAACCCCCGTGTCTCTACGATGTTCTGATGTGGAGATATAAGGCTTTGTTTATTCCGTTGCTAGGTACTGTATTTGGTTGCTAGGGAAAAAAATGGCATCCACCAGTCATTACACTTCGAGTCACGAGTCAAACGGTCCAACCCCCGTGTCTCTACGATGTTCTGATGTGGAGATATAAGGCTTTGTTTATTCGGTTGCTAGGGTACTGTATTTGGTTGCTAGGGGAAAAAAAGGCATCCACTAGTGATTACCCTTCGAGTCACAAGTAAAACGGTCCAACCCCCGTGTCTCTACGATGTTCTGATGCAGAGATATAAGGCTTTGTTTATTCCGTTGCTAGGGTGTTCATATTTGGTTGCTAGGGGTGTGGCTTAACACCTCTTGGCATCCACTAGTGATTACCCTTCGAGTCACGAGTCAAACGGTCCAACCCCTGTGTCTCTACGATGTTCTGATGCGAAGATATAAAGCTTTGTTTATTCGGTTGCTAGGCTGGTCATTATTGGTTGCTAGGGGTGTGGCCTGGGAGTGGCCAATGATGTGGCTAGTTATTACACTCCGAGTCACGAGTCAAACGGTCCAACCCCCGTGTCTCTACGATGTTCTGATGCGAAGAATAAGGCTTTGTTTATTCTGTTGCTAGGGTGCTCAAATTTAGTTGCTAGGGGCGTGGCTTGGGAGTGGCCAATGATGTGGCTCGTTATTACACTCCGAGTCACAAGTAAAATGGTCCAACCCCCGTGTCTCTACGATGTTCTGATGCGAAGATATAAGGCTTTGTTTATTCTGTTGCTAGGGTGCTCAAATTTAGTTGCTAGGGGCGTGGCTTGGGAGTGGCCAATGATGTGGCTCGTTATTACACTCCGAGTCACAAGTAAAATGGTCCAACCCCCGTTTCTCTACGATGTTCTGATGCCGAGATATAACTGTTTGAATTGTATGTTGCTAGGGTGCTCAAAAGTGGTTTCTAGGGGCGTGGCTTTATACCTATGTAAGGATCCTGAGAGACTGATTGGATGCCTGAGTAAAATGAGTCCACCCCCATGTCTCTATGACACTGTGCTGCAAAGAAATCCATCTGGGCATTTTATAATGGCAGTCTATGGGAGATGTTGCTAGGGTGCTCAAAAGTGGTTGCTAGGGGCGTGGCTTAATAGCTCTGAGATGATCCTGAGAGACTGATTGGATGCCCCAGTAAAATGAGCCCACCCACTTATCTCTACGACACTGTAAAGCAAAGATATCCCATCTGGAAAGATTTTATTCCCTTATATGGGCGTGTTCCCTGCCCCATTATAAGTCAATGGGAAATTTCGGGTGCCTCTTACACCCCAGGGGTACAGCTTACACCCCATTGTGATGTATGTTCTTACAGAGCCTACCACCCTCTTCAAATGTTATAACCCACATGTTTCTACCAAATCCTCGAGCAGAGCTATGACCCGTCAAAGTTCGGCCCAATGTTAAGTCAATGGGATTTTTCGGGTGGTTTTTCGCCCCCCTTTCGGAAATCCTGCACCCGATCTCTTATAAAAGTCATAGCACACCTCTCCTCAATAATCTGGTCAATTTGAGCCCTCTTTCGTGTGTCTACGACAAACCGTGTGGGACGAGTTACGCGCCGAAAAAGTGTGCAGACATAAGAATAATAAGATACTAGATAGGTACATTTCCTGAAGAAAATGTGAAGTGGTGCTTGCCGTGGCAAATTTCGGGGGACAAAATATTCTAAGAGTGATTTTACACGCAGTCAAAAGTAAAATGATCAAACCCCTGTGTCTCTACAATGTTCTGATGCAGAGATATAAGGCTTTGTTTATTCGGTTGCTAGGGTACTGTATTTGGTTGCTAGGGAGAAAATTGTCATCCACTAGTCATTACACTCCGAGTCACAAGTCAAACGGTCCAACCCCCGTGTCTCTACGATGTTCTGATGCGGAGATATAAGGCTTTGTTTACTCTGTTGCTACAGTACTGTATTTGGTTGCTAGGGAAAAATTTGGCATCCCATAGTGATTACACGCCGAGTCACGAGTGAAACGGTCCAACCCCCGTGTCTCTACGATGTTCTGATGCGGAGATATAAGGCTTTGTTTACTCTGTTGCTAGGGTACTGTATTTGGTTGCTAGGGAAAAAAATGGCATCCCATAGTGATTACACGCCGAGTCACGAGTGAAACGGTCCAACTCCCGTGTCTCTACGATGTTCTGATGCGGAGATATAAGGCTTTGTTTACTCTGTTGCTAGGGTACTGTATTTGGTTGCTAGGGAAAAAATTGGCATCCCATAGTGATTACACTCTGAGTCACGAGTCAAACGGTCCAACCCCTGTGTCTCTACGATGTTCTGATGAGGAGATATAAGGCTTTGTTTACTGTGTTGCTACGGTACTGTATTTGGTTGCTAGGGAAAAATTTGGCATCCCATAGTGATTACACACTGAGTCACGAGTCAAACGGTCCAACCCCCGTGTCTCTACGATGTTCTGATGCGGAGATATAAGGCTTTGTTTACTTTGTTGCTAGGGTACTGTATTTTGTTGCTAGGGAAAAAATTGGCATCCCATAGTGATTACACGCCGAGTCACGAGTCAAACGGTCCAACCCCCGTGTCTCTACGATGTTCTGATGCTGAGATATAAGGCTTTGTTTACTCTGTTGCTAGGGTACTGTATTTGGTTGCTAGGGAAAAAATTGGCATCCCATAGTGATTACACTCTGAGTCACGAGTCAAACGGTCCAACCCCCGTGTCTCTACGATGTTCTGATGAGGAGATATAAGGCTTTGTTTACTCTGTTGCTAGGGTACTGTATTTGGTTGCTAGGGAAAAAATTGGCATCCCATAGTGATTACACTCCGAGTCACGAGTCAAACGGTCCAACCCCCGTGTCTCTACAATGTTCGGATGCCGAGATATAACTGTTTGAATTTTATGTTGCTAGGGTGCTCAAAAGTGGTTGCTAAGGGCGTGGCTTAATACCTATGTAAGGATCCTGAGAGACTGATTGGATGCCTGAGTAAAATGAGCCCACCCCCATGTCTCTATGTCACTGTGGCGCAAAGATATCCATCTGGGCATTTTATAATGGCAGTCTATAGGAGATGTTGCTAGGGTGCCCAAAATTGTTGCTAGGGGCATGGCCTAATAGCTCTGGGATGATCCTGAGAGACTGATTGGATGCCCGAGTAAAATGAGCCCACCCACTTATCTCTACAACACTGTAAAGCAAAGATATTCCATATGGAACTGTTTTATTCCCTTATATGGGCATGTTTCCTGCCCCATTATAAGTCAATGGGAATTTCCGGGCGCCTCTTACACCCCACGGGTACAACTTACACCCTAATGTGATGTATGTTCTTACAGAGCTTACCACCCTCTTCAAATGTTGTAACGCACACGTTTCTACAAAATCCTTGAGCGGAGCTATGACCCATCAAAGTTGGCCGCAATGTTAAGTCAATGGGATTTTTTGGGTGGTTTTTCGCCCCCCTTTCGAAAATCTTGCACCCGATCGCTTATAAAAGTCATAGCAGACGTGTCCTCAATAAGCCGGTCGTTTTGAGCCCTGTTTCATTGGTCTACGACAAACCGTGCGGGACGAGTTACGCGCCGAAAAAGTGTCCAGATATAAGAATAAATAAATAACTAGATAGGTACATTTCCTGAAGAAAATGTGAAGTGGTGCTTGCCGTGGCAAATTTCGGGGGACAATATATGATTATACTCCAAGCCAAAAGTAAAACAATTCAACCCACATGTCTCTACGATATTCTGATGCGAAGATATAAGGCTTTGTTTATTCGGTTGCTAGGGTACTGTATTTGGTTGCTAGGGAGAAAATTGGCATCCACTAGTGATTACACTCCGAGTCACGAGTCAAACGGTCCAACCCCCGTGTCTCTACGATGTTCTGATGCGGAGATATAAGGCTTTGTTTACTCTGTTGCTAGGGTACTGTATTTGGTTGCTAGGGAAAAAATTGGCATCCACTAGTGATTACACTCCGAGATACGAGTCAAACGGTCCAACCCCCGTGTCTCTGCGATGTTCTGATGTGGAGATAAAAGGCTTTGTTTACTCTGTTGCTAGGGTAATGTATTTGGTTGCTAGGGAGAAAATTGGCATCCACTAGTGATTACACTCCGAGTCACGGGTCAAACGGTCCAAACCCCGTGTCTCTACGATGTTCTGATGCGGAGATATAAGGGTTTGTTTACTCTGTTGCTAGGGTACTGTATTTGGTTGCTAGGGAAAAAATGGCATCCACTAGTGATTACCCTCCGAGTCATGAGTCAAACGGTCCAACCCCCGTGTCTCTACGATGTTCTGATGCGGAGATATAAGGCTTTGTTTACTCTGTTGCTAGGGTACTGTATTTGGTTGCTAAGGAAAAAAATGGCATCCACTAGTGATTACCCTCCGAGTCACGAGTCAAACGATCCAACCCCCGTGTCTCTACGATGTTCTGATGCGGAGATATAAGGCTTTGTTTACTCTGTTGCTAGGGTACTGTATTTGGTTGCTAGGGAAAAAAATTGCATCCACTAGTGATTACCCTCCGAGTCATGAGTCAAACGGTCCAACCCCCGTGTCTCTACGATGTTCTGATGCGGAGATATAAGGCTTTGTTTACTCTGTTGCTAGGGTACTGTATTTGGTTGCTAGGGGAAAAAATGGCATCCACTAGTGATTACCCTCCGAGTCATGAGTCAAACGGTCCAACCCCCATGTCTCTACGATGTTCTGATGTGGAGATATAAGGCTTTGTTTACTCTGTTGCTAGGGTACTGTATTTGGTTGCTAGGGGCGTGGCTTGGGAGTGGCCAATGATGTGCCCAGTGATTACACTCTGAGTCACAAGTAAAACGGTCCAAACCCCGTGTCTCTACGATGTTCTGATGTGGAGATATAAGGCTTTGTTTACTCTGTTGCTAGGGTACTGTATTTGGTTGCTAGGGGCGTGGCTTGGGAGTGGCCAATGATGTGCCCAGTGATTACACTCCGAGTCACAAGTAAAACGGTCCAAACCCCGTGTCTCTACGATGTTCTGATGCGGAGATATAAGGCTTTGTTTATTCGGTTGCTAGGGTGCTTAAATTTGGTTGCTAGGGGCGTGGCTTGGGAGTGGCCAATGATGTGCCCAATTGTTACACCCCTAGTCACAAGTAAAACGGTCCAACCCCCGTGTCTCTACGATGTTCTGATGCCGAGATATAACTGTTTGTATTTTATGTTGCTAGGGTGCTCAAAAGTGGTTGCTAGGGGCGTGGCTTAGTAAGTCTGTAAGGATTCTAAGAGAGTGATTGGATGCCTGAGTAAAATGAGCCCACCCCCATGTCTCTATGACACTGTGGTGCAAAGATATCCATCCGGGCATTTTATAATGGCAGTCTATGGTATAGGTTGCTAGGGTGCCCAAAATGGTTGCTATGGTAACCTTACACCCCATTGTGGGGGACGTCCTGACAGAGTCTAGCACCCTCTTCAAATTTAGTAACCCACATGTTTCTATGAAATCCTGGCTCGGACCTATGACCCGTCAAAATTTTTGCAATGGTAAGTCTATGGGATTTTGCCCCATTGACTTTTCATTGGGGCACTTTTGGGCACCTCTTACACCCCAGGGGTACAACTTACACCCCATTGTGATCCATGTTCTTACAGAGCCTACCACCCTCTTCAAATGTTGTAACCCACATGTTTCTACAAAATCCTCGAGCGGAGTTATGACTCGTCAAAGTTGGGCGCAATGTTAAGTCAATGGGATTTTTTGGGTGGTTTTTCGCCCCCCTTTCGGAAATCCTGCACCCGATCGCTTATAAAAGTCATAGCACACCTCTCCTCAATAAGCCGGTCGATTTGAGCCCTAATTTATGGGTCTACGACAAAGCGTGCGGGACGAGTTACGCGCCGAAAAAGTGTCCAGAAAAAGAATAATAATAATAATAACTAGATAGGTACATTTCCTGAAGAAAATGTGAGTGGTGCTTGCCGTGGCAAATTTCGGGGGACAATATATGATTATACTCCAAGCCAAAAGTAAAACAATTCAGCCCACATGTCTCTACGATATTCTGATGCGAAGATATAAGGCTTTGTTTATTCGGTTGCTAGGGTACTGTATTTGGTTGCTAGGGAGAAAATTGGCATCCACTAGTGATTACACTCCGAGTCACGAGTCAAACGGTCCAAACCCCGTGTCTCTGCGATGTTCTGATGCGGAGATATAAGGGTTTGTTTACTCTGTTGCTAGGGTACTGTATTTGGTTGCTAGGGAAAAAATGGCATCCACTAGTGATTACCCTCCGAGTCATGAGTCAAACGGTCCAACCCCCGTGTCTCTACGATGTTCTGATGCGGAGATATAAGGCTTTGTTTACTCTGTTGCTAGGGTACTGTATTTGGTTGCTAGGGGAAAAAATTGCATCCACTAGTGATTACCCTCCGAGTCACGAGTCAAACGGTCCAACCCCCGTGTCTCTACGATGTTCTGATGCGGAGATATAAGGCTTTGTTTACTCTGTTGCTAGGGTACTGTATTTGGTTGCTAGGGAAAAAAATTGCATCCACTAGTGATTACCCTCCGAGTCATGAGTCAAACGGTCCAACCCCCGTGTCTCTACGATGTTCTGATGCGGAGATATAAGGCTTTGTTTACTCTGTTGCTAGGGTACTGTATTTGGTTGCTAGGGAAAAAAATGGCATCCACTAGTGATTACCCTCCGAGTCACGAGTCAAACGGTCCAAACCCCATGTCTCTACGATGTTCTGATGCGGAGATATAAGGCTTTGTTTACTTTGTTGCTAGGGTACTGTATTTGGTTGCTAGGGAAAAAAATGGCATCCACTAGTGATTACCCTCCGAGTCACGAGTCAAACAGTCCAAACCCCATGTCTCTACGATGTTCTGATGCGGAGATATAAGGCTTTGTTTACTCTGTTGCTAGGGTACTGTATTTGGTTGCTAGGGAAAAAAATGGCATCCACTAGTGATTACCCTCGGAGTCATGAGTCAAACGGTCCAACCCCCATGTCTCTACGATGTTCTGATGTGGAGATATAAGGCTTTGTTTACTCTGTTGCTAGGGTACTGTATTTGGTTGCTAGGGGCGTGGCTTGGGAGTGGCCAATGATGTGCCCAGTGATTACACTCCGAGTCACAAGTAAAACGGTCCAACCCCCGTGTCTCTACGATGTTCTGATGCGGAGATATAAGGCTTTGTTTACTCTGTTGCTAGGGTACTGTATTTGGTTGCTAGGGGCGTGGCTTGGGAGTGGCCAATTATGTGCCCAGTGATTACACTCCGAGTCACAAGTAAAACGGTCCAACCCCCGTGTCTCTACGATGTTCTGATGCGGAGATATAAGGCTTTGTTTACTCTGTTGCTAGGGTACTGTATTTGGTTGCTAGGGGCGTGGCTTGGGAGTGGCCAATTATGTGCCCAGTGATTACACTCCGAGTCACAAGTAAAACGGTCCAACCCCCGTGTCTCTACGATGTTCTGATGCGGAGATATAAGGCTTTGTTTACTCTGTTGCTAGGGTACTGTATTTGGTTGCTAGGGGCGTGGCTTGGGAGTGGCCAATGATGTGCCCAGTGATTACACTCCGAGTCACAAGTAAAACGGTCCAAACCCCGTGTCTCTACGATGTTCTGATGCGGAGATATAAGGCTTTGTTTATTCGGTTGCTAGGGTGCTCAAATTTGGTTGCTAGGGGCGTGGCTTGGGAGTGGCCAATGATGTGCCCAATTATTACACCCCTAGTCACAAGTAAAACGGTCCAACCCCCGTGTCTCTACGATGTTCTGATGCCGAGATATAACTGTTTGTATTTTATGTTGCTAGGGTGCTCAAAAGTGGTTGCTAGGGGCGTGGCTTAGTAAGTCTGTAAGGATCCTGAGAGACTGATTGGATCCCTGAGTAAAATGAGCCCACCCCCATGTCTCTATGACACTGTGGTGCAAAGATATCCATCCGGGCATTTTATAATGGCAGTCTATGGTATAGGTTGCTAGGGTGCCCAAAATGGTTGCTATGGTAACCTTACACCCCATTGTGGGGGACGTCCTGACAGAGTCTAGCACCCTCTTCAAATTTAGTAACCCACAAGTTTTCTGTGAAATCCTGGCTTGGACCTATGACCCGTCAAAATTTTTGCAATGGTAAGTCTATGGGATTTTGCCCCATTGACTTTTCATTGGGGCACTTTTGGGCACCTCTTACACCCCAGGGGTACAACTTACACCCCATTGTGATCCATGTTCTTACAGAGCCTACCACCCTCTTCAAATGTTGTAACCCACATGTTTCTACAAAATCCTCGAGCGGAGCTATGACTCGTCAAAGTTGGGCGCAATGTTAAGTCAATGGGATTTTTTGGGTGGTTTTTCGCCCCCCTTTCGGAAATCCTGCACTCGATCGCTTATAAAAGTCATAGCACACCTCTCCTCAATAAGCCGGTCGATTTGAGCCCTAATTTATGGGTCTACGACAAAGCGTGCGGGACGAGTTACGCGCCGAAAAAGTGTCCAGAAAAAGAAGAATAATAATAATAACTAGATAGGTACATTTCCTGAAGAAAATGTGAAGTGGTGCTTGCCGTGGCAAAATTCTCGGGACAATATATGATTATACTCCAACCCAAAAGTAAAACGTTCCAACCCCCGTGTCTCTATGAGGTTTTGATGCAGAGATATAAGGCTTTGTTTATGCGGTTGCTAGGGTACTGTATTTGGTTGCTATGGAAAAATTTGGCATCCACTAGTGATTACACTCAGAGTCACTAGTTAAACGGTCCAACCCCCGTGTCTCTACGATGTTCTGATGTGGAGATATAAGGCTTTGTTTACTCTGTTGCTAGGGTACTGTATTTGGTTGCTAGGGAAAAAATTGGCATCCCATAATGATTACACTCTGAGTCACTAGTCAAACGGTCCAACCCCCGTGTCTCTACGATGTTCTGGTGCGGAGATATAAGGCTTTGTTTACTCTGTTGCTAGGGTACTGTATTTGGTTGCTAGGGAAAAAATTGGCATCCCATAATGATTACACTCCGAGTCACGAGTCAAACGGTCCAACCCCCGTGTCTCTACGATGTTCTGATGCGGAGATATAAGGCTTTGTTTACACTGTTGCTAGGGTACTGTATTTGGTTGCTAGGGAAAAAATTGGCATCCACTAGTGATTACATGCCGAGTCACGGGTAAAACGGTCCAACCCCCGTGTCTCTACGATGTTCTGATGCGGAGATATAAGGCTTTGTTTACTCTGTTGCTAGGGTACTGTATTTGGTTGCTAGGGAAAAAATTGGCATCCCATAATGATTACACTCTGAGTCACGAGTCAAACGGTCCAACCCCCGTGTCTCTACGATGTTCTGATGCGGAGATATAAGGCTTTGTTTACTCTGTTGCTAGGGTACTGTATTTGGTTGCTAAGGAAAAAATTGGCATCCCATAATGATTACACTCTGAGTCACTAGTCAAACGGTCCAAGCCCAGTGTCTCTACGATGTTCTGGTGCGGAGATATAAGGCTTTGTTTACTCTGTTGCTAGGGTACTGTATTTGGTTGCTAGGGAAAAAAATGGCATACCATAATGATTACACTCTGAGTCAGGAGTCAAACGGTCCAACCCCCGTGTCTCTACGATGTTCTGATGCGGAGATATAACTGTTTGAATTTTATGTTGCTAGGGTGCTCAAAAGTGGTTGCTAGGGGCGTGGCTTAAAAGCTTTGGGAATATCCTGATAGACTGATTGGATGTCTGAGTAAAATGAGCCCACCCCCTTGTCTTTACGACATTGTAAAGCAAAGATATCCCATCTGGAACTTTTTTATTCCCTTATATGGGCATGTTTCCTGCCCCATTATAAGTCAATGGGAAAATTCGGGTGCCTTCTACACCCCAGGGGTACAACTTACACCCCATTGTGATCCATGTTCTTACAGAGTCTACCACCGTCTTCAAATAATGTAACCCACATGTTTTTACAAAATCCTCGCTCGTACCTATGACCCGTCAAAGTTTTTGCAATGTTAAGTCTATGGGATTTTCCCCCATTGACTTTTCATTGGGGCACTTTTGGGCGCCTCTTACACCCCAGGGGTACAACTTACACCCCAATGTGATGTATGTTCTTACAGAGTCTACCACCCTCTTCAAATGTTGTAACCCACATGTTTCTACAAAATCCTCGAGCGGAGCTATGACTCGTCAAAGTTGGGCGCAATGTTAAGTCAATGGGATTTTTCGGGTGGTTTTTCGCCCCCCTTTCGGAAATCCTGCACCCGATCGCTTATAAAAGTCATAGCACACCTCTCCTCAATAAGCCGGTCGATTTGAGCCCTCTTTCATGGGTCTACGACAAACCGTGCGGGACGAGTTAGGTGCCGAAAAAACGTGCAGATGTAAGAATAAAATATAACTAGATAGGTACATTTCCTGAAGAAAATGTGAAGTGGTGCTTGCCGTGGCAAATTTCGGGGGACAATACATGATTATACTCCAAGCCAAAAGTAAAACAATTCAACCCACATGTCTCTACGATATTCTGATGTGAAGATATAAGGCTTTGTTTATTCGGTTGCTAGGGTACTGTATTTGGTTGCTAGGGAGAAAATTGGCATCCACTAGTGATTACACTCCGAGTCACGAGTCAAACGGTCAAACCCCCGTGTCTCTACGATGTTCTGATGCGGAGATATAAGGCTTTGTTTACTCTGTTGCTAGGGTACTGTATTTGGTTGCTAGGGAAAAAATTGGCATCCACTAGTGATTACACTCCGAGATACGAGTCAAACGGTCCAACCCCCGTGTCTCTGCGATGTTCTGATGTGGAGATAAAAGGCTTTGTTTACTCTGTTGCTAGGGTAATGTATTTGGTTGCTAGGGAGAAAATTGTCATCCACTAGTGATTACACTCCGAGTCACGAGTCAAACGGTCCAAACCCCGTGTCTCTACGATGTTCTGATGCGGAGATATAAGGCTTTGTTTACTCTGTTGCTAGGGTACTGTATTTGGTTGCTAAGGAAAAAAATGGCATCCACTAGTGATTACCCTCCGAGTCACGAGTCAAACGATCCAACCCCCGTGTCTCTACGATGTTCTGATGCGGAGATATAAGGCTTTGTTTACTCTGTTGCTAGGGTACTGTATTTGGTTGCTAGGGAAAAAAATGACATCCACTAGTGATTACCCTCCGAGTCACGAGTCAAACGGTCCAAACCCCGTGTCTCTACGATGTTCTGATGCGGAGATATAAGGCTTTGTTTACTCTGTTGCTAGGGTACTGTATTTGGTTGCTAGGGAAAAAAATGGCATCCACTAGTGATTACCCTCCGAGTCACGAGTCAAGCGGTCCAACCCCCGTGTCTCTACGATGTTCTGATGCGGAGATATAAGGCTTTGTTTACTCTGTTGCTAGGGTACTGTATTTGGTTGCTAGGGAAAAAAATTGCATCCACTAGTGATTACCCTCCGAGTCATGAGTCAAACGGTCCAACCCCCGTGTCTCTACGATGTTCTGATGCGGAGATATAAGGCTTTGTTTACTCTGTTGCTAGGGTACTGTATTTGGTTGCTAGGGGCGTGGCTTGGGAGTGGCCAATGATGTGCCCAGTGATTACATTCCAAGTCACAAGTAAAACGGTCCAACCCCCGTGTCTCTACGATGTTCTGATGCGGAGATATAAGGCTTTGTTTACTCTGTTGCTAGGGTACTGTATTTGGTTGCTAGGGGCGTGGCTTGGGAGTGGCCAATGATGTGCCCAGTGATTACACTCCGAGTCACAAGTAAAACGGTCCAGCCCCCGTGTCTCTACGATGTTCTGATGCGGAGATATAAGGCTTTGTTAACTCTGTTGCTAGGGTACTGTATTTGGTTGCTAGGGGCGTGGCTTGGGAGTGGCCAATGATGTGCCCAGTGATTACACTCCGAGTCACAAGTAAAACGGTCCAACCCCCGTGTCTCTACGATGTTCTGATGCGGAGATATAAGGCTTTGTTTACTCTGTTGCTAGGGTACTGTATTTGGTTGCTAGGGGCGTGGCTTGGGAGTGGCCAATGATGTGCCCAGTGATTACACTCCGAGTCACAAGTAAAACGGTCCAAACCCCGTGTCTCTACGATGTTCTGATGCGGAGATATAAGGCTTTGTTTATTCGGTTGCTAGGGTGCTCAAATTTGGTTGCTAGGGGCGTGGCTTGGGAGTGGCCAATGATGTGCCCAATTGTTACACCCCTAGTCACAAGTAAAACGGTCCAACCCCCGTGTCTCTACGATGTTCTGATGCCGAGATATAACTGTTTGTATTTTATGTTGCTAGGGTGCTCAAAAGTGGTTGCTAGGGGCGTGGCTTAGTAAGTCTGTAAGGATCCTGAGAGACTGATTGGATGCCTGAGTAAAATGAGCCCACCCCCATGTCTCTATGACACTGTGGTGCAAAGATATCCATCCGGGCATTTTATAATGGCAGTCTATGGTATAGGTTGCTAGGGTGCCCAAAATGGTTGCTATGGTAACCTTACACCCCATTGTGGGGGACGTCCTGACAGAGTCTAGCACCCTCTTTAAATTTAGTAACCCACATGTTTCTATGAAATCCTGGCTCGGACCTATGACCCGTCAAAATTTTTGCAATGGTAAGTCTATGGGATTTTGCCCCATTGACTTTTCATTGGGGCACTTTTGGGCACCTCTTACACCCCAGGGGTACAACTTACACCCCATTGTGATCCATGTTCTTACAGAGCCTACCACCCTCTTCAAATGTTGTAACCCACATGTTTCTACAAAATCCTCGAGCGGAGCTATGACTCGTCAAAGTTGGGCGCAATGTAAAGTCAATGGGACGTTTTCGGGAGGTTTTTCGCGCCCCTTTCGGAAATCATGCACCCGATCGCTTATAAAAGTCATAGCACACCTCTCCTCAATAATCCGGTCGATTTGAGCCCTAATTTATGGGTCTACGACAAAGCGTGCGGGACGAGTTACGCGCCGAAAAAGTGTCCAGAAAAAGAAGAATAATAATAATAATATCTTTGAGGAATAGTAATAGTGATGCTTTGCATAAATGCAAGCACCACTAATAATATCCCTGAGGAATAGTAATAGTGATGCCTTGCATAAATGCAAGCACCACTAATAATAATAAGTATGCAAGATAGTAATAGTGATGCTTTGCATAAATGCAAGCACCACTAATAATAATAATAATAATAAGTATGCAAGATAGTAATAGTGATGCTTTGCATAAATGCAAGCACCACTAATAATAATAATAATAATAAGTATGCAAGATAGTAATAGTGATGCTTTGCATAAATGCAAGCACCACTAATAATAATAATAAGTTTAAAAGCAATAACAGTATGTTGGCTTTTTCAAGCCAACATAACTAGATATTAAAGTTTGAAGACAAACTTTATGTTGGCTTGAAAAAGCGTAGCCTGAACAATTAAAACGGTTTGACAGAAGTTTAGTTTAGTAGGCAGTCTGGCAGTTAGTATGTTTAAGTATAAAGGTAGCATGATTAGCATGAAACTAGCATGATGTTAGCATGATTAGCATGAAGCTAGCATGATGTTAGCATGATTAGCATGAAGCTAGCATGATGTTAGCATGATTAGCATGAAGCTAGCATGATGCTAGCATGATTAGCATGAAGCTAGCATGATGCTAGCATGATTAGCATGAAGCTAACATGATGTTAGCATGATTAGCATGAAGTTAGCATGATGTTAGCATGATTAGCATGATGTTAGCATGATTAGCATGAAGCTAGCATGATGTTAGCATGATTAGCATGATTAGCATGAATCTAACATGATGGTAGCATGATTAGCATGAAGCTAGCATGATGCTAGCATGATTAGCATGAAGCTAGCATGATGCTATCATGATTAGCATGAAGCTAGCATGATGCTAGCATGATTAGCATGAAGCTAGCATGATACTAGCATGATTAGCATGAAGCTAGCATGAAGCTAGCATGATTAGCATGAAGCTAGCATGATTAGCATGAAGCTAGCATGATGCTAGCATGATTAGCATGAAGCTAGCATGATGCTAGCATGACTAGCATGAAGCTAGCATGATTAGCATGAAGCTAGCATGAAGCTAGCATGATTAGCATGAAGCTAACATGATGCTAGCATGATTAGCATGAAGCTAGCATGATGCTAACATGATGGTAGCATGATTAGCATGAAGCTAGCATGATGCTAGCATGATGCTAGCATGATTAGCATAAAGCTAGCATGATGCTAGCATGATTAGCATGAAGCTAGCATGATGCTAGCATGATGGAAACATGATTAGCATGAAGCTAGCATGATGCTAACATGATTAGCATGAAGCTAGCATGATGCTAGCATGATGGTAGCATGATTAGCATGAAGCTAGCATGATGCTAGCATGATTAGCATGAAGCTAGCATGATGCTAGCATGATTAGCATGAAGCTAGCATGATGCTAGCATGATTAGCATGAAGCTAGCATGATGCTAGCATGATTAGCATGAAGCTAGCATGATGCTAGCATGATTAGCATGAAGCTAGCATGATGCTAGCATGATTAGCATGAAGCTAGCATGATGGTAGCATGATTAGCATGAAGCTAGCATGATGGTAGGATGATTAGCATGAAGCTAGCATGATGCTAGCATGATTAGCATGAAGCTAGCATGATGCTAGCATGATTAGCATGAAGCTAGCATGATGCTAGCATGATTAGCATGAAGCTAGCATGATGCTAGCATGATTAGCATGAAGCTAGCATGATGCTAGCATGAATAGCATGAAGCTAAGATGATTTAGTATGAAGCTAGCATGATTAGCATGAAGCTAGCATGATGCTAGCATGATTAGCATGAAGCTAGCATGATTTAGCATGATGCTAGCATGATTTAGCATGAAGTTAGAAAGATTTATTATGCAATTTGCATAAAGCTAGCATGAAACTAGCATGAAGCTAGTATGACTTAGCATGGAGCTAGCATGAAGCTAACATGACCCAAAGACCCAACCCCCATGTCTCTATGATGTTCAGATCCAGAGATATAAGGCTTCGTTTATTATGTTGCTAGGGTGCTTATATTTGGTTGCTAGGGGCGTGGCTTAATACCTCAATAAGAATCCTAAGAGACTGATTGGATTCCAGAGTAAAATGAGCCCACCCCTATGTCTCTATGACACTCTGGTGCAAAGATATCCATCTGGGCTTTTTATAATGGTAGTCTATGGGAGAGGTTGCTAGGGTACCCAAAATTGTTGCTAGGGGCGTGGCTTAATAGCTTTGGGGTGATCCTAAGAGACTGATTGGATGCCTGAGTATAATGAGCCCACCCCCATGTCTCTACGACATTCTAAAGTGAAGATATTCCATCTGGGACGCTTTTATTCCCTTTTATGGGCATGTTTCCTGCCCCATTATAAGTCAATGGGAAATTTTGGGGGCCTCTTACACCCCAGGGGTACAGCTTACACCCCATTGTTAGGTATGTTCTTACACAGCCTGTCAGCCTCCTTAAATGTGGTAAGCCACAAGTTTCTACAAGTTTCTCACTCGCAGCTATGACCCATCAAAGTTTGTCTCAATGTTAAGTCAATGGAAATTTTGGGGTGTTCGAGCCCCCCGTTTAGGAATTCGGAAGGTCCCATCAGTTAGAAAAGATATAGCACACTAAGTCAGACCAGTCTGAAGGTCCGTGGAAAATTTGGTGCATGTAGCTTGAAAGCTCTAGGACGAGTTAGTGTCGAAAATTTAGTCTCAGAAGAAAGCGGAATAATAATAATAATAATAATAATAAGTTTAAGAGCAATAACAATATGTTGGCTTTTTCAAGCCAACATAATAAGTTTAAGAGCAATAACAATATGTTGGCTTTTTCAAGCCAACATAATAATAATATCCCTGAGGAATAGTAATAGTGATGCCTTGCATAAATGCAAGCACCACTAATAATAAGTATGAGCAATAGTAATAGTGATGCCTTGCATAAATGCAAGCACCACTAACTAGATAGGTACATTTCCTGAAGAAAATGTGAGTGGTGCTTGCCGTGGCAAAATTCTGGGGAACATATATGATTATACTCCAAGCCAAAAGTAAAACGATCCAACTCCTGTGTCTCTACGATGTTCTGATGCGAAGATATTAGGCTTTGTTTACTCTGTTGCTAGGGTACTTTATTTGTTTGCTAGGGAAAATATTGGCATCCCATAGTGATTACACTCTGAGTCACGAGTCAAACGGTCCAACCCCCGTGTCTCTACGATGTTCTGATGCTGAGATATAAGGCTTTGTTTACTCTGTTGCTAGGGTACTGTATTTGGTTGCTAGGGAAAAAATTGGCATCCCATAGTGATTACATTCTGAGTCACGAGTCAAACGGTCCAACCCCCGTGATTCTACGATGTTCTGATGCCGAGATATAACTGTTTAAATTTTATGTTGCTAGGGTGCCTAAAAGTGGTTGCTAGGGGCGAGGCTTGGGAGTGGCCAATGATGTGACCAGTTGTTACACTCCGAGTCACAAGTAAAACGGTCCAACCCCCGTGTCTCTACGATGTTCTGATGCGGAGATATAAGGCTTTGTTTATTCAGTTGCTAGGGTGCTCACATTTGGTTGCTAGGGGCGTGTCTTCGGAGTGGCCAATGATGTGGCCAGTGATTACACTCCGATTCACGAGTAAAACGATCCAACCCCCTTGATTCTATGATGTTCTGATGCCGAGATATAACTGTTTAAATTTTATGTTGCTAGGGTGCCTAAAAGTGGTTGCTAGGGGCGTGGCCTAATAGCTCTGGGACTACCCTGATAAATTGATTGGATGTCTGAGTAAAATGAGCCCACCCCCATGTCTCTACGACATTGTAAAGCGAAGATATTCCATCTGGAACTTTTTTATTCCCTTATATGGGCATGTTTCCTGCCCCATTATAAGTCAATGGGAAATTTCGGGTGCCTCTTACACCCCAGGGGTACAACTTACACCCCATTGTGATCCATGTTTTTACAGAGCCTACCACCCTCTTCAAATAATGTAACCCACATGTTTCTACAACATCCTCAAGCGGAGCTATGACTCGTCAAAGTTCGGCCCAATGTTAAGTCAATGGGATTTTGGGGGTGGTTTTTTCGCCCCCCTTTCGAAAATCCTGCACCCGATCGCTTATAAAAGTCATAGCACACCTCTCCTCAATAAACCGGTCGATTTGAGCCCACTTTCATGGGACTACGGCAAACCGTGCGGGACGAGTTACGCGCCGAAAAAGTGTGCAGACATAAGAATAAAATATAACTAGATAGGTACATTTCCTGAAGAAAATGTGAGTGGTGCTTGCCGTGACAAAATTCTGGAGATCATATATGATTATACTCCAAGCCAAAAGTAAAACGATCCAACTCCCGTGTCTCTACGATGTTCTGATGCGGAGATATAAGGCTTTGTTTACTCTGTTGCTAGGGTACTGTATTTGGTTGCTAGGGAAAAAAATGGCATCCACTAGTGATTACCCTCCGAGTCACGAGTCAAACAGTCCAAACCCCGTGTCTCTACGATGTTCTGATGCGGAGATATAAGGCTTTGTTTACTCTGTTGCTAGGGTACTGTATTTGGTTGCTAGGGAAAAAAATGGCATCCACTAGTGATTACCCTCCGAGTCACGAGTCAAACGGTCCAAACCCCGTGTCTCTACGATTTTCTGATGCGGAGATATAAGGCTTTGTTTACTCTGTTGCTAGGGTACTGTATTTTGTTGCTAGGGAAAAAAATGGCATCCACTAGTGATTACCCTCCGAGTCACGAGTCAAACGGTCCAACCCCCGTGTCTCTACAATGTTCTGATGCGGAGATATAAGGCTTTGTTTACTCTGTTGCTAGGGTACTGTATTTGGTTGCAAGGGAAAAAAAAATGCATCCACTAGTGATTACCCTCCGAGTCATGAGTCAAACGGTCCAACCCCCGTGTCTCTACGATGTTCTGATGCGGAGATATAAGGCTTTGTTTACTCTGTTGCTAGGGTACTGTATTTGGTTGCTAGGGAAAAAAATGGCATCCACTAGTGATTACCCTCCGAGTCATGAGTCAAACGGTCCAACCCCCGTGTCTCTACGATGTTCTGATGCGGAGATATAAGGCTTTGTTTACTCTGTTGCTAGGGTACTGTATTTGGTTGCTAGGGAAAAAAATGGCATCCACTAGTGATTACCCTCCGAGTCACGAGTCAAACGGTCCAAACCCCGTGTCTCTACGATGTTCTGATGCGGAGATATAAGGCTTTGTTTACTCTGTTGCTAGGGTACTGTATTTGGTTGCTAGGGAAAAAATGGCATCCACTAGTGATTACCCTCCGAGTCACGAGTCAAACGGTCCAACCCCCGTGTCTCTACGATGTTCTGATGCGGAGATATAAGGCTTTGTTTACTCTGTTGCTAGGGTACTGTATTTGGTTGCTAGGGAAAAAAATTGCATCCACTAGTGATTACCCTCCGAGTCATGAGTCAAACGGTCCAACCCCCGTGTCTCTACGATGTTCTGATGCGGAGATATAAGGCTTTGTTTACTCTGTTGCTAGGGTACTGTATTTGGTTGCTAGGGAAAAAAATGGCATCCACTAGTGATTACCCTCCGAGTCACGAGTCAAACGGTCCAAACCCCATGTCTCTACGATGTTCTGATGCGGAGATATAAGGCTTTGTTTACTCTGTTGCTAGGGTACTGTATTTGGTTGCTAGGGAAAAAAATGGCATCCACTAGTGATTACCCTCTGAGTCATGAGTCAAACGGTCCAACCCCCATGTCTCTACGATGTTCTGATGTGGAGATATAAGGCTTTGTTTACTCTGTTGCTAGGGTACTGTATTTGGTTGCTAGGGGCGTGGCTTGGGAGTGGCCAATGATGTGCCCAGTGATTACACTCCGAGTCACAAGTAAAACGGTCCAACCCCCGTGTCTCTACGATGTTCTGATGCGGAGATATAAGGCTTTGTTTACTCTGTTGCTAGGGTACTGTATTTGGTTGCTAGGGGCGTGGCTTGGGAGTGGCCAATTATGTGCCCAGTGATTACACTCCGAGTCACAAGTAAAACGGTCCAACCCCCGTGTCTCTACGATGTTCTGATGCGGAGATATAAGGCTTTGTTTACTCTGTTGCTAGGGTACTGTATTTGGTTGCTAGGGGCGTGGCTTGGGAGTGGCCAATGATGTGCCCAGTGATTACACTCCGAGTCACAAGTAAAACGGTCCAAACCCCGTGTCTCTACGATGTTCTGATGCGGAGATATAAGGCTTTGTTTATTCGGTTGCTAGGGTGCTCAAATTTGGTTGCTAGGGGCGTGGCTTGGGAGTGGCCAATGATGTGCCCAATTGTTACACCCCTAGTCACAAGTAAAACGGTCCAACCCCCGTGTCTCTACGATGTTCTGATGCCGAGATATAACTGTTTGTATTTTATGTTGCTAGGGTGCTCAAAAGTGGTTGCTAGGGGCGTGGCTTAGTAAGTCTGTAAGGATCCTGAGAGACTGATTGGATGCCTGAGTAAAATGAGCCCACCCCCATGTCTCTATGACACTGTGGTGCAAAGATATCCATCCGGGCATTTTATAATGGCAGTCTATGGTATAGGTTGCTAGGGTGCCCAAAATGGTTGCTATGGTAACCTTACACCCCATTGTGGGGGACGTCCTGACAGAGTCTAGCACCCTCTTCAAATTTAGTAACCCACATGTTTCTATGAAATCCTGGCTCGGACCTATGACCCGTCAAAATTTTTGCAATGGTAAGTCTATGGGATTTTGCCCCATTGACTTTTCATTGGGGCACTTTTGGGCACCTCTTACACCCCAGGGGTACAACTTACACCCCATTGTGATCCATGTTCTTACAGAGCCTACCACCCTCTTCAAATGTTGTAACCCACATGTTTCTACAAAATCCTCGAGCGGAGCTATGACTCGTCAAAGTTGGGCGCAATGTTAAGTCAATGGGATTTTTTGGGTGGTTTTTCGCCCCCCTTTCGGAAATCCTGCACCCGATCGCTTATAAAAGTCATAGCACACCTCTCCTCAATAAGCCGGTCGATTTGAGCCCTAATTTATGGGTCTACGACAAAGCGTGAGGGACGAGTTACGCGCCGAAAAAGTGTCCAGAAAAAGAATAATAATAATAACTAGATAGGTACATTTCCTGAAGAAAATGTGAGTGGTGCTTGCCGTGGCAAAATTCTCGGGACAATATATGATTATACTCCAACCCAAAAGTAAAACGGTCCAACCCCCGTGTCTCTATGATGTTCTGATGCGGAGATATAAGGCTTTGTTTACACTGTTGCTAGGGTACTGTATTTGGTTGCTAGGGAAAAAATTGGCATCCACTAGTAATTACATGCCGAGTCACAGGTAAAATGGTCCAACCCCTGTGTCTCTACGATTTTCTGCTGCGGAGATATAAGGCTTTGTTTACACTGTTGCTAGGGTACTGTATTTGGTTGCTATGGAGAAAATTGGCATCCACTGCTGATTACACTCCAAGTCACGAGTCAAACCGTCCAACCCCCGTGTCTCTAAGATGTTCTGATGCGGAGATATAAGGCTTTGTTTACTCTGTTGCTAGGGTACTGTATTTGGTTGCTAGGGAAAAAATTGGCATCCCATAATGATTACACCCCGAGTCACGAGTCAAACGGTCCAACCCCCGTGTCTGTACGATGTTCTGATGCGGAGATATAAGGCTTTGTTTACTCTGTTGCTAGGGTACTGTATTTGGTTGCTAGGGAAAAAATTGGGATCCCATAATGATTACACTCTGAGTCACGAGTCAAACGGTCCAACCCCTGTGTCTCTACGATGTTCTGATGCGGAGATATAAGGCTTTGTTTACTCTGTTGCTAGGGTACTGTATTTGGTTGCTAGGGAAAAAATTGGCATCCCATAATGATTACACTCCGAGTCACGAGTCAAATGGTCCAACCCCCGTGTCTGTACGATGTTCTGATGCGGAGATATAAGGCTTTGTTTACTCTGTTGCTAGGGTACTGTATTTGGTTGCTAGGGAAAAAATGGCATCCCATAATGATTACACTCTGAGCCACGAGTCAAACGGTCCAACCCCCGTGTCTCTACGATGTTCTGATGCGGAGATATAAGGCTTTGTTTACTCTGTTGCTAGGGTACTGTATTTGGTTGCTAGGGAAAAAATTGGCATCCCATAATGATTACACGCCGAGTCACTAGTCAAACGGTCCAACCCCCGTGTCTCTACGATGTTCTGGTGCGGAGATATAACACTCTGTTGCTAGGGTACTGTATTTGGTTGCTAGGGAAAAAATTGGCATCCCATAGTGATTACACTCCGAGTCACGAGTCAAACGGTCCAACCCCCGTGTCTCTACGATGTTCTGATGCGGAGATATAAGGCTTTGTTTACTTTGTTGCTAGGGTACTCTATTTGGTTGCTAGGGGAAAAAATGGCATCCCATAATGATTACACTCTGAGTCACGAGTCAAACGGTCCAACCCCCGTGTCTCTACGATGTTCTGATGCGGAGATATAAGGCTTTGTTTACTCTGTTGCTAGGGTACTGTATTTGGTTGCTAGGGAAAAAATTGGCATCCCATAATGATTACACTCTGAGTCACTAGTCAAACGGTCCAACCCCCGTGTCTCTACGATGTTCTGATGCAGAGATATAAGGCTTTGTTTACTCTGTTGCTAGGGTACTGTATTTGGTTGCTAGGGAAAAAATTGGCATCCCATAATGATTACACTCTGAGTCACTAGTCAAACGGTCCAACCCCCGTGTCTCTACGATGTTCTGGTGCGGAGATATAAGGCTTTGTTTACTCTGTTGCTAGGGTACTGTATTTGGTTGCTAGGGAAAAAATTGGCATCCCATAATGATTACACTCTGAGTCACGAGTCAAACGGTCCAACCCCCGTGTCTCTACGATGTTCTGATGCGGAGATATAAGGCTTTGTTTACTCTGTTGCTAGGGTACTGTATTTGGTTGCTAGGGAAAAAATTGGCATCCCATAATGATTACACTCTGAGTCACTAGTCAAACGGTCCAACCCCCGTGTCTCTACGATGTTCTGATGCAGAGATATAAGGCTTTGTTTACTCTGTTGCTAGGGTACTGTATTTGGTTGCTAGGGAAAAAATTGGCATCCCATAATGATTACACTCTGAGTCACTAGTCAAACGGTCCAACCCCCGTGTCTCTACGATGTTCTGGTGCGGAGATATAAGGCTTTGTTTACTCTGTTGCTAGGGTACTGTATTTGGTTGCTAGGGAAAAAATTGGCATCCCATAATGATTACACTCTGAGTCACTAGTCAAACGGTCCAACCCCCGTGTCTCTATGATGTTCTGATGCAGAGATATAACTGTTTGAATTTTATGTTGCTAGGGTGCTCAAAAGTGGTTGCTAGGGGCGTGGCTTAAAAGCTTTGGGAATATCCTGATAGACTGATTGGATGTCTGAGTAAAATGAGCCCACCCCCTTGTCTTTACGACATTGTAAAGCAAAGATATCCCATCTGGAACTTTTATATTCCCTTATATGGGCATGTTTCCTGCCCCATTATAAGTCAATGGGAACATTCGGGTGCCTCTTACACCCCAGGGGTACAACTTACACCCCATTGTGATCCATGTTCTTACAGAGTCTACCACCCTCTTCAAATAATGTAACCCACATGTTTTTACAAAATCCTCGCTCGTACCTATGACCCGTCAAAGTTTTTGCAATGTTAAGTCTATGGGATTTTCCCCCATTGACTTTTCATTGGGGCACTTTTGGGCGCCTCTTACACCCCAGGGGTACAAGTTACACCCCAATGTGATGTATGTTCTTACAGAGTCTACCACCCTCTTCAAAAGTTGTAACCCACATGTTTCTACAAAATCCTCGAGCGGAGCTATGACTCGTCAAAGTTGGGCGCAATGTTAAGTCAATGGGATTTTTCGGGTGGTTTTTCACCCCCCTTTCGGAAATCCTGCACCCGATCGCTTATAAAAGTCATAGCACACCTCTCCTCAATAAGCCGGTCGATTTGAGCCCTCTTTCATGGGTCTACGACAAACCGTGCGGGACGAGTTAGGTGCCGAAAAAACGTGCAGATGTAAGAATAAAATATAATAATATCCCTGAGGAATAGTAATAGTGATGCTTTGCATAAATGCAAGCACCACTAATAATAACTAGATAGGTACATTTCCTGAAGAAAATGTGAGTGGTGCTTGCCGTGGCAAGTTTCGGGGACAATTTATGATTATACTCCAAGCCAAAAGTAAAATGGTCCAACCCCCGTGTCTCTACGATGTTCTGATGCAGAGATATAAGGCTTTGTTTATTTGGTTGCTAGGGTACTGTATTTGGTTGCTAGGGAAAAAATTGGCATCCACTAGTGATTACACTTTGAGTCACGAGTCAAACGGTCCAACCCCCGTGTCTCTACGATGTTCTGATGTGGAGATATTAGGCTTTGTTTATTCTGTTGCTAGGGTACTGTATTTGGTTGCTAGGGGAAAAATGGCATCCACTAGTGATTACACTTCGAGTCACAAGTCAAAAGGTCCAACCCCTGTGTCTCTACGATGTTCTGATGCAGAGATATAAGGCTTTGTTTATTCCGTTGCTAGGGTGTTCATATTTGGTTGCTAGGGGCGTGGCTTAACACCTCTTGGCATCCATAAGTGATTACCCTTCAAGTCACGAGTAAAACGGTCCAACCCCCGTGTCTCTACGATGTTCTGATGCAAAGATATAAGGCTTTGTTTATTCCGTTGCTAGGGTGTTCATATTTGGTTGCTAGGGGCGTGGCTTAACACCTCTTGGCATTAACAAGTGATTACCCTTCGAGTCACGAGTAAAACGGTCCAACCCCCGTGTCTCTACGATGTTCTGATGTGGAGATATTAGGCTTTGTTTATTCGGTTGCTAGGGTACTGTATTTGGTTGCAAGGGAAAAAAATGGCATCCACTAGTGATTACACTTCGAGTCACGAGTCAAACGGTCCAACCCCCGGGTCTCTACGATGTTCTGATGTGGAGATATAAGGCTTTGTTTATTCCGTTGCTAGGTGTTCATATTTGGTTGCTAGGGGCATGGCTTAACACCTCTTGGCTTCCACTAGTGATTACCCTTCGAGTCACAAGTAAAACGGTCCAACCCCCGTGTCTCTACGATGTTCTGATGCAGAGATATAAGGCTTTGTTTATTCCGTTGCTAGGGTGTTCATATTTGGTTGCTAGGGGCGTGGCTTAACACCTCTTGGCATCCACTAGTGAATACACTTCGATTCACGAGTCAAACGGTCCAACCCCCGTGTCTCTACGATGTTCTGATGTGGAGATATAAGACTTTGTTTATTCCGTTGCTAGGTGTTCATATTTGGTTGCTAGGGGCGTGGCTTAACACCTCTTGGCATCCACTAGTGATTACCCTTCGAGTCACGAGTAAAACGATCCAACCCTGTGTCTCTACGATGTTCTGATGCGAAGATATAAGGCTTTGTTTATTCCGTTGCTAGGGTGTTCATATTTGGTTGCTAGGGGCGTGGCTTAACACCTCTTGGCATTAACTAGTGATTACCCTTCGAGTCACGAGTAAAACGGTCCAAACCCCGTGTCTCTACGATGTTCTGATGCAGAGATATAAGGCTTTGTTTATTCCGTTGCTAGGGTACTCAAATTTGGTTGCTAGGGGCGTGGCTTGGGAGTGGCCAATGATTTGGCCAATGATTACACTCCGAGTCACAAGTAATACGGTCCAACCCCCGTGTCTCTACGATGTTCTGATTCCGAGATATAACTGTTTGAATTTTATGTTGCTAGGGTGCTAAAAAGTGGTTGCTAGGGGCGTGGTTTCATATCTCAAGAAGGATCCTGAGAGACTGATTGGATGCCTGAGTAAAATGAGCCCACCCCCATGTCTCTATGACACTGTGGTGCAAAGATATCCATCTGGGCATTTTATAATGGCAGTCTATGGGAGATGTTGCTAGGGTGCTAAAAAGTGGTTGCTAGGGGCGTGGCTTAATAGCTCTGGGATGATCCTGAGAGACTGATTGGATGCCCGAGTAAAATGAGCCCACCCACTTATCTCTACGACACTGTAAAGCAAAGATATTCCTTGTGGAACTGTTTTATTCCCTTATATGGGCATGTTTCCTGCCCCATTTTAAGTCAATGGGAATTTTCGGGTGCCTCTTACACCCCAGGGGTACAACTTACACCCCAATGTTATGTATGTTCTTACAGAGTCTACCACCCTCTTCAAATGTTGCAACCCACATGTTTCTACAAAATCCTCGAGCGGAGCTATGACTCGTCAAAGTTGGGCGCAATGTTAAGTCAATGGGATTTTTCGGGTGGTTTTTCGCCCCCCTTTCAGAAATCCTGCACCCGATCGCCTATAAAAGTCATTGCACACCTCTCCTCAATAATCCGGTCGATTTGAGCCCTCTTTCATGGGACTATGTTAAACCGTGCGGGACGAGTTACGCGCCGAAAAAGTGTCCAGAAAAAGAATAATAATAACTAGATAGGTACATTTCCTGAAGAAAATGTGAGTGGTGCTTGCCGTGGCAAAATTCTGGGGACAATATATGATTATACTCCAAGCCAAAAGTAAAACGATCCACGTGTGTCTCTACGATGTTCTGATGCGAAGATATTAGGCTTTGTTTACTCTGTTGCTAGGGTGCTGTATTTGGTTGCTAGGGAAAAAATTGGCATCCCATAGTGATTACACTCTGAGTCACGAGTCAAACGGTCCAACCCCCGTGTCTCTACGATGTTCTGATGCTGAGATATAAGGCTTTGTTTACTCTGTTGCTAGGGTACTGTATTTGGTTGCTAGGGAAAAAATTGGCATCCCATAATGATTACACTCTGAGTCACGAGTCAAACGGTCCAACCCCCGTGTCTCTACGATGTTCTGATGCTGAGATATAAGGCTTTGTTTACTCTGTTGCTAGGGTACTGTATTTGGTTGCTAGGGAAAAAAATGGCATCCCATAATGATTACACTCTGAGTCACGAATCAAACGGTCCAACCCCCGTGTCTCTACGGTGTTCTGATGCTGAGATATAAGGCTTTGTTTACTCTGTTGCTAGGGTACTGTATTTGGTTGCTAGGGAAAAAACTGGCATCCCATAGTGATTACACTCTGAGTCACGAGTCAAACGGTCCAACCCCCGTGTCTCTACGATGTTCTGATGCGGAGATATAAGGCTTTGTTTACTCTGTTGCTAGGGTACTGTATTTGGTTGCTAGGGAAAAAACTGGCATCCCATAGTGATTACACTCCGAGTCACGAGTCAAACGGTCCAACCCCCGTGTCTCTACGATGTTCTGATGCGGAGATATAAGGCTTTGTGTATTCGGTTGCTAGGGTAGTGTATTTGGTTGCTAGGGAGAAAATTGGCATCCCATAATGATCATACTCCAAGCCACAAGTAAAACGGGCCAACCCCCGTGTCTCTACGTTGTTCTGATGCGGAGATATAAGGCTTTGTTTACTCTGTTGCTAGGGTACTGTATTTGGTTGCTAGGGAAAAAAATGGCATCCCATAATGATTACACTCTGAGTCACGAGTCAAACGGTCCAACCCCCGTGTCTCTACGATGTTCTGATGCGGAGATATAAGGCTTTGTTTACTCTGTTGCTAGGGTACTGTATTTGGTTGCTAGGGAAAAAAATTGGCATCCCATAATGATTACACTCCGAGTCACAAGTCAAACGGTCCAACCCCCGTGTCTCTACGATGTTCTGATGCGGAGATATAAGGCTTTGTTTACTCTGTTGCTAGGGTACTGTATTTGGTTGCTAGGGAAAAAAATTGGCATCCCATAATGATTACACTCCGAGTCACAAGTCAAACGGTCCAACCCCCGTGTCTCTACGATGTTCTGATACGGAGATATAAGGCTTTGTTTACTCTGTTGCTAGGGTACTGTATTTGGTTGCTAGGGAAAAAATTGGCATCCCATAATGATTACACTCTGAGTCACGAGTCAAACGGTCCAACCCCCGTGTCTCTACGATGTTCTGATGCCGAGATATAACTGTTTGAATTTAAGTTGCTAGGGTGCTTAAAAGTGGTTGCTAGGGGCGTGGCTTAATACCTATGTAAGGATCCTGAGAGACTGATTGGATGCCTGAGTAAAATGAGCCCACCCCCATGTCTCTATGACAGTGTGATGCAAAGATATCCATCTGGGCATTTTATAATGGCAGTCTAAGGGAGATGTTGCTAGGGTGCCCAAAATTGTTGCTAGGGGCGTGGCTTAATAGCTCTGGGATGATCCTGAGAGACTGATTGGATGCCGGAGTGAAATGAGCCCACCCACTTATCTCTACGACACTGTAAAGCAAAGATATCCCATCTGGAACTGTTTTATTCCCTTATATGGGCATGTTTCCTGCCCCATTATAAGTCAATGGGAATTTTTGGGTGCCTCTTACACCCCAGGGGTACAACTTACACCCCATTGTGATCCATGTTCTTACAGAGCCTACCACCCTCTTCAAATGTTGTAACCCACATGTTTCTATAAAATCCTCGAGCGGAGCTATGACCTGTCAAAGTTGGGCGCAATGTTAAGTCAATGGGATTTTTCGGGTGGTTTTTCGCCCCCCTTTCAGAAATCCTGCACCCGATCCCTTATAAAAGTCATAGCACACCTCTCCTCAATAATCCGGTCGATTTGAGCCCTCTTTCGTGGGACTACGTTAAACCGTGCGGGACGAGTTACGCGCCGAAAAAGTGTCCAGTAAAAGAAGAATAATAATTATAAACTAGATAGGTACATTTCCTGAAGAAAATGTGAGTGGTGCTTGCCGTGGCAAAATTCTGGGGACCATATATGATTATACTCCAAGGCAAAAGTTAAACGATCCAACTCCCGTGTCTGTACGATGTTCTGATGTGGAGATATAAGGCTGTGTTTATCCGGTTGCTAGGGTACTGTATTTGGTTGCTAGGGAAAAATTTGGCATCCCATAATGATTACACTCTGAGTCACGAGTCATACGGTCCAACCCCCGTGTCTCAACGATGTTCTGGTGCAGAGATATAAGGCTTTGTTTATTCGGTTGCTAGGGTACTGTATTTGGTTGCTAGGGAAAATTTTGACATCCCATAATGATTACACTCTGAGTCACGAGTCAAACGGTCCAACCCCCGTGTCTCTACGATGTTCTGATGCGGAGATATAAGGCTTTGTTTACTCTGTTGCTAGGGTACTGTATTTGGTTGCTAGGGAAAAAATTGGCATCCCATAATGATTACACTCTGAGTCACGAGTCAAACGGTCCAACCCCCATGTCTCTACGATGTTCTGATGCGGAGATATAAGGCTTTGTTTACCCTGTTGCTAGGGTACTGTATTTGGTTGCTAGGGAAAAAATTGGCATCCCATAATGATTACACTCTGAGTCACGAGTCAAACGGTCCAACCCCCATGTCTCTACGATGTTCTGATGCTGAGATATAAGGCTTTGTTTACTCTGTTGCTAGGGTACTATATTTGGTTGCTAGGGAAAAAATTGGCATCCCATAATGATTACAATCTGAGTCACGAGTCAAACGGTCCAACCCCCGTGTCTCTACGATGTTCTGATGCTGAGATATAAGGCTTTGTTTACTCTGTTGCTAGGGTACTATATTTGGTTGCTAGGGAAAAAATTGGCAGACCATAATGATTACACCCTGAGTCACGAGTCAAACGGTCCAACCCCCATGTCTCTACGATGTTCTGATGCGGAGATATAAGGCTTTGTTTACTCTGTTGCTAGGGTACTGTATTTGGTTGCTATGGAAAAAATTGGCATCTCATAGTGATTACCCGCCGAGTCACGAGTCAAACGGTCCAACCCCCATGTCTCTACGATGTTCTGATGCGGAGATATAAGGCTTTGTTTACTCTGTTGCTAGGGTACTGTATTTGGTTGCTAGGGGCGTGGCTTGGGAGTGGCCAATGATGTGCCCAGTGATTACACTCCGAGTCACAAGTAAAACGGTCCAACCCCCGTGTCTCTACGATGTTCTGATGCGGAGATATAAGGCTTTGTTTACTCTGTTGCTAGGGTACTGTATTTGGTTGCTAGGGAAAAAAATTGCATCCACTAGTGATTACCCTCCGAGTCATGAGTCAAACGGTCCAACCCCTGTGTCTCTACGATGTTCTGATGCGGAGATATAAGGCTTTGTTTACTCTGTTGCTAGGGTACTGTATTTGGTTGCTAGGGGCGTGGCTTGGGAGTGGCCAATGATGTGCCCAGTGATTACATTCCAAGTCACAAGTAAAACGGTCCAACCCCCGTGTCTCTACGATGTTCTGATGCGGAGATATAAGGCTTTGTTTACTCTGTTGCTAGGGTACTGTATTTGGTTGCTAGGGGCGTGGCTTGGGAGTGGCCAATGATGTGCCCAGTGATTACACTCCGAGTCACAAGTAAAACGGTCCAGCCCCCGTGTCTCTACGATGTTCTGATGCGGAGATATAAGGCTTTGTTAACTCTGTTGCTAGGGTACTGTATTTGGTTGCTAGGGGCGTGGCTTGGGAGTGGCCAATGATGTGCCCAGTGATTACACTCCGAGTCACAAGTAAAACGGTCCAACCCCCGTGTCTCTACGATGTTCTGATGCGGAGATATAAGGCTTTGTTTACTCTGTTGCTAGGGTACTGTATTTGGTTGCTAGGGGCGTGGCTTGGGAGTGGCCAATGATGTGCCCAGTGATTACACTCCGAGTCACAAGTAAAACGGTCCAAACCCCGTGTCTCTACGATGTTCTGATGCGGAGATATAAGGCTTTGTTTATTCGGTTGCTAGGGTGCTCAAATTTGGTTGCTAGGGGCGTGGCTTGGAAGTGGCCAATGATGTGCCCAATTGTTACACCCCTAGTCACAAGTAAAACGGTCCAACCCCCGTGTCTCTACGATGTTCTGATGCCGAGATATAACTGTTTGTATTTTATGTTGCTAGGGTGCTCAAAAGTGGTTGCTAGGGGCGTGGCTTAGTACGTCTGTAAGGATCCTGAGAGACTGATTGGATGCCTGAGTAAAATGAGCCCACCCCCATGTCTCTATGACACTGTGGTGCAAAGATATCCATCCGGGCATTTTATAATGGCAGTCTATGGTATTGGTTGCTAGGGTGCCCAAAATGGTTGCTATGGTAACCTTACACCCCATTGTGGAGGACGTCCTGACAGAGTCTAGCACCCTCTTCAAATTTAGTAACCCACATGTTTCTATGAAATCCTGGCTCGGACCTATGACCCGTCAAAATTTTTGCAATGGTAAGTCTATGGGATTTTGCCCCATTGACTTTTCATTGGGGCACTTTTGGGCACCTCTTACACCCCAGGGGTACAACTTACACCCCATTGTGATCCATGTTCTTACAGAGCCTACCACCCTCTTCAAATGTTGTAACCCACATGTTTCTACAAAATCCTCGAGCGGAGCTATGACTCGTCAAAGTTGGGCGCAATGTAAAGTCAATGGGACGTTTTCGGGAGGTTTTTCGCGCCCCTTTCGGAAATCATGCACCCGATCGCTTATAAAAGTCATAGCACACCTCTCCTCAATAATCCGGTCGATTTGAGCCCTAATTTATGGGTCTACGACAAAGCGTGCGGGACGAGTTACGCGCCGAAAAAGTGTCCAGAAAAAGAAGAATAATAATAATAATATCTTTGAGGAATAGTAATAGTGATGCTTTGCATAAATGCAAGCACCACTAATAATAAGTATGAGCAATAGTAATAGTGATGCCTTGCATAAATGCAAGCACCACTAATAATAAGTATGCAAGATAGTAATAGTGATGCTTTGCATAAATGCAAGCACCACTAACTAGATAGGTACATTTCCTGAAGAAAATGTGAGTGGTGCTTGCCGTGGCAAAATTCTGGGGACCATATATGATTATACTCCAAGCCAAAAGTAAAACGATCCAACTCCCGTGTCTCTACGATGTTCTGATGCGGACATATAAGGCTGTGTTTATCCGGTTGCTAGGGTACTGTATTTCGTTGCTAGGGAAAAAATTGCCATCCACTAGTGATTACCCTCCGAGTCACAAGTCAAACGGTCCAACCCCCATGTCTGTACAATGTTCTGATGCGGAGATATAAGGCTTTGTTTACTCTGTTGCTAGGGTACTGTATTTGGTTGCTAGGGAAAAAATTGGCATCCCATAATGATTACACTCCGAGTCATGAGTCAAACGGTCCAACCCCCGTATCTCTACGATGTTCTGATGCTGAGACATAAGGCTTTGTTTACTCTGTTGCTAGGGTACTGTATTTGGTTGCTAGGGAAAAAAATGGCATCCACTAGTGATTACCCTCCGAGTCACGAGTCAAACGGTCCAACCCCCGTGTCTCTACGATGTTCTGATGCGGAGATATAAGGCTTTGTTTACTCTGTTGCTAGGGTACTGTATTTGGTTGCTAGGGAAAAAAATTGCATCCACTAGTGATTACCCTCCGAGTCATGAGTCAAACGGTCCAACCCCCGTGTCTCTACGATGTTCTGATGCGGAGATATAAGGCTTTGTTTACTCTGTTGCTAGGGTACTGTATTTGGTTGCTAGGGAAAAAAATGGCATCCACTAGTGATTACCCTCCGAGTCACGAGTCAAACGGTCCAAACCCCATGTCTCTACGATGTTCTGATGCGGAGATATAAGGCTTTGTTTACTCTGTTGCTAGGGTACTGTATTTGTTTGCTAGGGAAAAAATTGGCATCCACTAGTGATTACACTCCGAGTCACGAGTCAAACGGTCCAACCCCCGTGTCTCTACGATGTTCTGATGCGGAGATATAAGGCTTTGTTTACTCTGTTGCTAGGGTACTGTATTTGGTTGCTAGGGGCGTGCCTTGGGAGTGGCCAATGATGTGCCCAGTGATTACACTCCGAGTCACAAGTAAAACGGTCCAACCCCCGTGTCTCTACGATGTTCTGATGCGGAGATATAAGGCTTTGTTTACTCTGTTGCTAGGGTACTGTATTTGGTTGCTAGGGGCGTGGCTTGGGAGAGGCCAATTATGTGCCCAGTGATTACACTCCGAGTCACAAGTAAAACGGTCCAACCCCCGTGTCTCTACGATGTTCTGATGCGGAGATATAAGGCTTTGTTTACTCTGTTGCTAGGGTACTGTATTTGGTTGCTAGGGGCGTGGCTTGGGAGTGGCCAATGATGTGCCCAGTGATTACACTCCGAGTCACAAGTAAAACGGTCCAAACCCCGTGTCTCTACGATGTTCTGATGCGGAGATATAAGGCTTTGTTTATTCGGTTGCTAGGGTACTGTATTTGGTTGCTAGGGGCGTGGCTTGGGAGTGGCCAATTATGTGCCCAGTGATTACACTCCGAGTCACAAGTAAAACGGTCCAACCCCCGTGTCTCTACGATGTTCTGATGCGGAGATATAAGGCTTTGTTTACTCTGTTGCTAGGGTACTGTATTTGGTTGCTAGGGGCGTGGCTTGGGAGTGGCCAATGATGTGCCCAGTGATTACACCCCTAGTCACAAGTAAAACGGTCCAACCCCCGTGTCTCTACGATGTTCTGATGCGGAGATATAACTGTTTGTATTTTATGTTGCTAGGGTGCTCAAAAGTGGTTGCTAGGGGCGTGGCTTAGTAAGTCTGTAAGGATCCTGAGAGACTGATTGGATGCCTGAGTAAAATGAGCCCACCCCCATGTCTCTATGACACTGTGGTGCAAAGATATCCATCCGGGCATTTTATAATGGCAGTCTATGGTATAGGTTGCTAGGGTGCCCAAAATGGTTGCTATGGTAACCTTACACCCCATTGTGGGGGACGTCCTGACAGAGTTTAGCACCCTCTTCAAATTTAGTAACCCACATGTTTCTATGACATCCTGGCTCGGACCTATGACCCGTCAAAATTTTTGCAATGGTAAGTCTATGGGATTTTGCCCCATTGACTTTTCATTGGGGCACTTTTGGGCACCTCTTACACCCCAGGGGTACAACTTACACCCCATTGTGATCCATGTTCTTACAAAGCCTACCACCCTCTTCAAATGTTGTAACCCACATGTTTCTACAAAATCCTCGAGCGGAGCTATGACTCGTCAAAGTTGGGCGCAATGTTAAGTCAATGGGATTTTTTGGGTGGTTTTTCGCCCCCCTTTCGGAAATCCTGCACCCGATCGCTTATAAAAGTCATAGCACACCTCTCCTCAATAAGCCGGTCGATTTGAGCCCTAATTTATGGGTCTACGACAAAGCGTGCGGGACGAGTTACGCGCCGAAAAAGTGTCCAGAAAAAGAAGAATAATAACTAGATAGGTACATTTCCTGAAGAAAATGTGAAGTGGTGCTTGCCGTGGCAAATTTCGGGGGACAATATATGATTATACTCCAAGCCAAAAGTAAAACAATTCAACCCACATGTCTCTACGATATTCTGATGCGAAGATATAAGGCTTTGTTTATTCGGTTGCTAGGGTACTGTATTTGGTTGCTAGGGAGAAAATTGGCATCCACTAGTGATTACACTCCGAGTCACGAGTCAAACGGTCCAACCCCCGTGTCTCTGCGATGTTCTGATGTGGAGATAAAAGGCTTTGTTTACTCTGTTGCTAGGGTAATGTATTTGGTTGCTAGGGAGAAAATTGGCATTCACTAGTGATTACCCTCCGAGTCACGAGTCAAACGGTCCAACCCCCGTGTCTCTACGATGTTCTGATGCGGAGATATAAGGCTTTGTTTACTCTGTTGCTAGGGTACTGTATTTGGTTGCTAGGGAAAAAAATGGCATCCACTAGTGATTACCCTCCGAGTCACGAGTCAAACGGTCCAAACCCCATGTCTCTACGATGTTCTGATGCGGAGATATAAGGCTTTGTTTACTCTGTTGCTAGGGTACTGTATTTGGTTGCTAGGGAAAAAAATGGCATCCACTAGTGATTACCCTCCGAGTCATGAGTCAAACGGTCCAACCCCCATGTCTCTACGATGTTCTGATGTGGAGATATAAGGCTTTGTTTACTCTGTTGCTAGGGTACTGTATTTGGTTGCTAGGGGCGTGGCTTGGGAGTGGCCAATGATGTGCCCAGTGATTACACTCCGAGTCACAAGTAAAACGGTCCAACCCCCGTGTCTCTACGATGTTCTGATGCGGAGATATAAGGCTTTGTTTACTCTGTTGCTAGGGTACTGTATTTGGTTGCTAGGGGCGTGGCTTGGGAGTGGCCAATTATGTGCCCAGTGATTACACTCCGAGTCACAAGTAAAACGGTCCAACCCCCGTGTCTCTACGATGTTCTGATGCGGAGATATAAGGCTTTGTTTACTCTGTTGCTAGGGTACTGTATTTGGTTGCTAGGGGCGTGGCTTGGGAGTGGCCAATGATGTGCCCAGTGATTACACTCCGAGTCACAAGTAAAACGGTCCAACCCCCGTGTCTCTACGATGTTCTGATGCCGAGATATAACTGTTTGTATTTTATGTTGCTAGGGTGCTCAAAAGTGGTTGCTAGGGGCGTGGCTTAGTAAGTCTGTAAGGATCCTGAGAGACTGATTGGATGCCTGAGTAAAATGAGCCCACCCCCATGTCTCTATGACACTGTGGTGCAAAGATATCCATCCGGGTATTTTATAATGGCAGTCTATGGTATAGGTTGCTAGGGTGCCCAAAATGGTTGCTATGGTAACCTTACACCCCATTGTGGGGGACGTCCTGACAGAGTCTAGCACCCTCTTCAAATTTAGTGACCCACATGTTTCTATGAAATCCTGGCTCGGACCTATGACCCGTCAAAATTTTTGCAATGGTAAGTCTATGGGATTTTGCCCCATTGACTTTTCATTGGGGCACTTTTGGGCACCTCTTACACCCCAGGGGTACAACTTACACCCCATTGTGATCCATGTTCTTACAGAGCCTACCACCCTCTTCAAATGTTGTAACCCACATGTTTCTACAAAATCCTCGAGCGGAGCTATGACTCGTCAAAGTTGGGCGCAATGTTAAGTCAATGGGATTTTTTGGGTGGTTTTTCGCCCCCCTTTCGGAAATCCTGCACCCGATCGCTTATAAAAGTCATAGCACACCTCTCCTCAATAAGCCGGTCGATTTGAGCCCTAATTTATGGGTCTACGACAAAGCGTGCGGGACGAGTTACGCGCCGAAAAAGTGTCCAGAAAAAGAATAATAATAATAATAATAACTAGATAGGTACATTTCCTGAAGAAAATGTGAAGTGGTGCTTGCCGTGGCAAATTTCGGGGGACAATATATGATTATACTCCAAGCCAAAAGTAAAACAATTCAACCCACATGTCTCTACGATATTCTGATGCGAAAATATAAGGCTTTGTTTATTCGGTTGCTAGGGTAATGTATTTGGTTGCTAGGGAGAAAATTGGCACCCACTAGTGATTACACTCCGAGTCACGAGTCAAACGGTCCAAACCCCGTGTCTCTACGATGTTCTGATGCGAAGATATAAGGGTTTGTTTACTCTGTTGCTAGGGTACTGTATTTGGTTGCTAGGGAAAAAATGGCATCCACTAGTGATTACCCTCCGAGTCATAAGTCAAACGGTCCAACCCCCGTGTCTCTACAATGTTCTGATGCGGAGATATAAGGCTTTGTTTACTCTGTTGCTAGGGTACTGTATTTGGTTGCTAAGGAAAAAAATGGCATCCACTAGTGATTACCCTCCGAGTCACGAGTCAAACGATCCAACCCCCGTGTCTCTACGATGTTCTGATGCGGAGATATAAGGCTTTGTTTACTCTGTTGCTAGGGTACTGTATTTGGTTGCTAGGGAAAAAAAATGCATCCACTAGTGATTACCCTCAGAGTCATGAGTCAAACGGTCCAACCCCCGTGTCTCTACGATGTTCTGATGCGGAGATGTAAGGCTTTGTTTACTCTGTTGCTAGGGTACTGTATTTGGTTGCTAGGGAAAAAAATGGCATCCACTAGTGATTACCCTCCGAGTCATGAGTCAAACGGTCCAACCCCCATGTCTCTACGATGTTCTGATGTGGAGATATAAGGCTTTGTTTACTCTGTTGCTAGGGTACTGTATTTGGTTGCTAGGGGCGTGGCTTGGGAGTGGCCAATGATGTGCCCAGTGATTACACTTCGAGTCACAAGTAAAACGGTCCAACCCCCGTGTCTCTACGATGTTCTGATGCGGAGATATAAGGCTTTGTTTACTCTGTTGCTAGGGTACTGTATTTGGTTGCTAGGGGCGTGGCTTGGGAGTGGCCAATTATGTGCCCAGTGATTACACTCCGAGTCACAAGTAAAGCGGTCCAACCCCCGTGTCTCTACGATGTTCTGATGCGGAGATATAAGGCTTTGTTTACTCTGTTGCTAGGGTACTGTATTTGGTTGCTAGGGGCGTGGCTTGGGAGTGGCCAATGATGTGCCCAGTGATTACACTCCGAGTCACAAGTAAAACGGTCAAAACCCCATGTCTCTACGATGTTCTGATGCGGAGATATAAGGCTTTGTTTATTCGGTTGCTAGGGTGCTCAAATTTGGTTGCTAGGGGCGTGGCTTGGGAGTGGCCAATGATGTGCCCAATTGTTACACCCCTAGTCACAAGTAAAACGGTCCAACCCCCGTGTCTCTACGATGTTCTGATGCCGAGATATAACTGTTTGTATTTTATGTTGCTAGGGTGCTCAAAAGTGGTTGCTAGGGGCGTGGCTTAATACCTATGTAAGGATCCTCCGAGACTGGTTGGATGCCTGAGTAAAATGAGCCCACCCCCATGTCTCTATGACACTGTGGTGCAAAGATATCCATCTGGGCATTTTATAATGGCAGTCTATGGGAGATGTTGCTAGGGTGCCCAAAATTGTTGCTAGGGGCGTGGCTTAATAGCTCTGGGATGATCCTGAGAGACTGATTGGATGCCCGAGTAAAATGAGCCCACCCACTTTTCTCTACGACACTGTAATACAAAGATATCCCATCTGGAACTGTTTTATTCCCTTATATGGGCATGTTTCCTGCCCCATTATAAGTCAATGGGAATTTTCGGGTGCCTCTTACACCCCAGGGGTACAACTTACACCCCAATGTCATGTATGTTCTTACATAGCCTACCACCCTCTTAAAATTTAGTAACCCAAATGTTTCTACGAAATCCTCGCTCGGACCTATGACCTGACAAAGTTTTCCGCAATGTTAGTCTATGGGATTTTGCCCCATTGACTTTTCATTGGGCATTTTTGGGCACCTCTTACACCCCAGGGGTACAACTTACACCCCATTGTGATGTATGTTCTTACAGAGTCTACCACCCTCTTCAAATGTTGTAACCCACATGTTTCTACAAAATCCTCGAGCGGAGCTATGACTCGTCAAAGTTGGGCCCAATGTTAAGTCAATGGAATTTTTCGGGTGGTTTTTCGCCCCCCCTTCAGAAAGCGTGCACCCGATCGCTTATAAAAGTCATAGCACACCTCTCCTCAATAATCCGGTCGATTTGAGCCCTCTTTCATGGGACTACGTGAAACCGTGCGGGACGAGTTACGCGCCGAAAAAGTGTCCAGAAAAAGAAGAATAATAACTAGATAGGTACATTTCCTGAAGAAAATGTGAGTGGTGCTTGCCGTGGCAAAATTCTGGGGAACATATATGATTATACTCCAAGCCAAATGTAAAACGATCCAACTCCTGTGTCTCTACGATGTTCTGATGCGAAGATATTAGGCTTTGTTTACTCTGTTGCTAGGGTACTGTATTTGGTTGCTAGGGAAAAAATTGGCATCCCATAGTGATTACACTCTGAGTCACGAGTCAAACGGTCCAACCCCCGTGTCTCTACAATGTTCTGATGCTGAGATATAAGGCTTTGTTTACTCTGTTGCTAGGGTACTGTATTTGGTTGCTAGGGAAAAAACTGGCATCCCATAGTGATTACACTCTGAGTCACGAGTCAAACGGTCCAACCCCCGTGTCTCTACGATGTTCTGATGCGGAGATATAAGGCTTTGTTTACTCTGTTGCTAGGGTACTGTATTTGGTTGCTAGGGAAAAAATTGGCATCCCATAGTGATTACACTCTGAGTCACGAGTCAGACGGTCCAACCCCCTTGTCTCTACGATGTTCTGATGCTGAGATATAACGCTTTGTTTACTCTGTTGCTAGGGTACTGTATTTGGTTGCTAGGGAAAAAAATGGCATCCCATAGTAATTACACTCTGAGTCACGAGTCAAACGGTCCAACCCCCGTGTCTCTACGATGTTCTGATGCGGAGATATAAGGCTTTGTTTACTCTGTTGCTAGGGTACTGTATTTGGTTGCTAGGGAAAAAATTGGCATCCCATAGTGATTACACTCTGAGTCACGAGTCAAACGGTCCAACCCCTGTGTCTCTACGATGTTCGGATGCGGAGATATAAGGCTTTGTTTACTCTGTTGCTAGGGTCCTGCATTTGGTTGCTAGGGAAAAAAATGGCATCCACTAGTGATTACGCTCCGAGTCACGAGTCAAACGGTCCAAACCCTGTGTCTCTACGATGTTCTGATGCAGAGATATAAGGCTTTGTGTATTCGGTTGCTAGGGTAGTGTATTTGGTTGCTAGGGAGAAAATTGGCATCCCATAATGATCATACTCCAAGCCACAAGTAAAACGGGCCAACCCCCGTGTCTCTACGTTGTTCTGATGCGGAGATATAAGGCTTTGTTTACTCTGTTGCTAGGGTACTGTATTTGGTTGCTAGGGAAAAAAATTGGCATCCCATAATGATTACACTCCGAGTCACAAGTCAAACGGTCCAACCCCCGTGTCTCTACGATGTTCTGATGCGGAGATATAAGGCTTTGTTTACTCTGTTGCTAGGGTACTGTATTTGGTTGCTAGGGAAAAAAATTGGCATCCCATAATGATTACACTCCGAGTCACAAGTCAAACGGTCCAACCCCCGTGACTCTACGATGTTCTGATGCGGAGATATAAGGCTTTGTTTACTCTGTTGCTAGGGTACTGTATTTGGTTGCTAGGGAAAAAAATTGGCATCCCATAATGATTACACTCCGAGTCACAAGTCAAACGGTCCAACCCCCGTGACTCTACGATGTTCTGATACGGAGATATAAGGCTTTGTTTACTCTGTTGCTAGGGTACTGTATTTGGTTGCTAAGGAAAAAAATGGCATCCACTAGTGATTACCCTCCGAGTCACGAGTCAAACGATCCAACCCCCATGTCTCTACGATGTTCTGATGCGGAGATATAAGGCTTTGTTTACTCTGTTGCTAGGGTACTGTATTTGGTTGCTAGGGGAAAAAATGGCATCCACTAGTGATTACCCTCCGAGTCACGAGTCAAATGGTCCAAACCCCGTGTCTTTACGATGTTCTGATGCGGAGATATAAGGCTTTGTTTACTCTGTTGCTAGGGTACTGTATTTGGTTGCTAGGGAAAAAAATGGCATCCACTAGTGATTACCCTCCGAGTCACGAGTCAAACGGTCCAACCCCCGTGTCTCTACGATGTTCTGATGCGGAGATATAAGGCTTTGTTTACTCTGTTGCTAGGGTACTGTATTTGGTTGCTAGGGAAAAAAATGGGATCCACTAGTGATTACCCTCCGAGTCACGAGTCAAACGGTCCAACCCCCGTGTCTCTACGATGTTCTGATGCGGAGATATAAGGCTTTGTTTACTCTGTTGCTAGGGTACTGTATTTGGTTGCTAGGGAAAAAATTGGCATCCCATAGTGATTACACTCTGAGTCACGAGTCAGACGGTCCAACCCCCTTGTCTCTACGATGTTCTGATGCTGAGATATAACGCTTTGTTTACTCTGTTGCTAGGGTACTGTATTTGGTTGCTAGGGAAAAAAATGGCATCCCATAGTAATTACACTCTGAGTCACGAGTCAAACGGTCCAACCCCCGTGTCTCTACGATGTTCTGATGCGGAGATATAAGGCTTTGTTTACTCTGTTGCTAGGGTACTGTATTTGGTTGCTAGGGAAAAAATTGGCATCCCATAGTGATTACACTCTGAGTCACGAGTCAAACGGTCCAACCCCTGTGTCTCTACGATGTTCGGATGCGGAGATATAAGGCTTTGTTTACTCTGTTGCTAGGGTCCTGCATTTGGTTGCTAGGGAAAAAAATGGCATCCACTAGTGATTACGCTCCGAGTCACGAGTCAAACGGTCCAAACCCTGTGTCTCTACGATGTTCTGATGCAGAGATATAAGGCTTTGTGTATTCGGTTGCTAGGGTAGTGTATTTGGTTGCTAGGGAGAAAATTGGCATCCCATAATGATCATACTCCAAGCCACAAGTAAAACGGGCCAACCCCCGTGTCTCTACGTTGTTCTGATGCGGAGATATAAGGCTTTGTTTACTCTGTTGCTAGGGTACTGTATTTGGTTGCTAGGGAAAAAAATTGGCATCCCATAATGATTACACTCCGAGTCACAAGTCAAACGGTCCAACCCCCGTGTCTCTACGATGTTCTGATGCGGAGATATAAGGCTTTGTTTACTCTGTTGCTAGGGTACTGTATTTGGTTGCTAGGGAAAAAAATTGGCATCCCATAATGATTACACTCCGAGTCACAAGTCAAACGGTCCAACCCCCGTGACTCTACGATGTTCTGATGCGGAGATATAAGGCTTTGTTTACTCTGTTGCTAGGGTACTGTATTTGGTTGCTAGGGAAAAAAATTGGCATCCCATAATGATTACACTCCGAGTCACAAGTCAAACGGTCCAACCCCCGTGACTCTACGATGTTCTGATACGGAGATATAAGGCTTTGTTTACTCTGTTGCTAGGGTACTGTATTTGGTTGCTAAGGAAAAAAATGGCATCCACTAGTGATTACCCTCCGAGTCACGAGTCAAACGGTCCAACCCCCGTGTCTCTACGATGTTCTGATGCGGAGATATAAGGCTTTGTTTACTCTGTTGCTAGGGTACTGTATTTGGTTGCTAGGGGAAAAAATGGCATCCACTAGTGATTACCCTCCGAGTCACGAGTCAAATGGTCCAAACCCCGTGTCTTTACGATGTTCTGATGCGGAGATATAAGGCTTTGTTTACTCTGTTGCTAGGGTACTGTATTTGGTTGCTAGGGAAAAAAATGGCATCCACTAGTGATTACCCTCCGAGTCACGAGTCAAACGGTCCAACCCCCGTGTCTCTACGATGTTCTGATGCGGAGATATAAGGCTTTGTTTACTCTGTTGCTAGGGTACTGTATTTGGTTGCTAGGGAAAAAAATGGCATCCACTAGTGATTACCCTCCGAGTCATGAGTCAAACGGTCCAACCCCCGTGTCTCTACGATGTTCTGATGCGGAGATATAAGGCTTTGTTTACTCTGTTGCTAGGGTACTGTATTTGGTTGTTAGGGAAAAAAATGGGATCCACTAGTGATTACCCTCCGAGTCACGAGTCAAACGGTCCAAACCCCATGTCTCTACGATGTTCTGATGCGGAGATATAAGGCTTTGTTTACTCTGTTGCTAGGGTACTGTATTTGGTTGCTAGGGAAAAAAATGGCATCCACTAGTGATTACCCTCCGAGTCATGAGTCAAACGGTCCAACCCCCATGTCTCTACGATGTTCTGATGCGGAGATATAAGGCTTTGTTTACTCTGTTGCTAGGGTACTGTATTTGGTTGCTAGGGGCGTGGCTTGGGAGTGGCCAATGATGAGCCCAGTGATTACACTCTGAGTCACAAGTAAAACGGTCCAACCCCCGTGTCTCTACGATGTTCTGATGCGGAGATATAAGGCTTTGTTTACTCTGTTGCTAGGGCACTGTATTTGGTTGCTAGGGGCGTGGCTTGGGAGTGGCCAATGATGTGCCCAGTGATTACACTCCGAGTCACAAGTAAAACGGTCCAACCCCCGTGTCTCTACGATGTTCTGATGCGGAGATATAAGGCTTTGTTTACTCTGTTGCTAGGGTACTGTATTTGGTTGCTAGGGGCGTGGCTTGGGAGTGGCCAATGATGTGCCCAGTGATTACACTCCGAGTCACAAGTAAAACGGTCCAAACCCCGTGTCTCTACGATGTTCTGATGCGGAGATATAAGGCTTTGTTTATTCGGTTGCTAGGGTGCTCAAATTTGGTTGCTAGGGTCGTGGCTTGGGAGTGGCCAATGATGTGCCCAATTGTTACACCCCTAGTCACAAGTAAAACGGTCCAAACCCCGTGTCTCTACGATGTTCTGATGCGGAGATATAAGGCTTTGTTTATTCGGTTGCTAGGGTGCTCAAATTTGGTTGCTAGGGGCGTGGCTTGGGAGTGGCCAATGATGTGCCCAATTGTTACACCCCTAGTCACAAGTAAAACGGTCCAACCCCGTGTCTCTACGATGTTCTGATGCCGAGATATAACTGTTTGAATTTTATGTTGCTAGGTTGCTCAAAAGTGGTTGCTAGGGGCGTGGCTTAATACCTATGTAAGGATCCTGAGAGACTGATTGGATGTCTGAGTAAAATGAGCCCACCCCCATGTCTCTATGACACTGTGGCGCAAAGATATCCATCTGGGCATTTTATAATGGCAGTCTATGGGAGATGTTGCTAGGGTGCCCAAAATTGTTGCTAGGGGCGTGGCTTAATAGCTCTGGGATGATCCTAAGAGACTGATTGGACGCCCGAGTAAAATGAGCCCACCCACTTATCTCTACGACACTGTAAAGCAAAGATATCTCATCTGGAACTGTTTTATTCCCTTATATGGGCATGTTTCCTGCCCCATTATAAGTCAATGGGATTTTTTGGGTGGTTTTTCGCCCCCCTTTCGAAAACCTTGCACCCGATCGCTTATAAAAGTCATAGCAGACGTGTCCTCAATTAGCCGGTCGTTTTGAGCACTGTTTCATTGGTCTACGACAAACCGTGCGGGACGAGTTACGCGCCGAAAAAGTGTCCAGATATAAGAATAATAAATAAATAAATAATAAGTATGAGCAATAATAATAGTGATGCCTTGCATAAATGCAAGCACCACTAATAAGTATGAGCAATAGTAATAGTGATGCCTTGCATAAATGCAAGCACCACTAATAATAATAAGTATGCAAGATAGTAATAGTGATGCTTTGCATAAATGCAAGCACCACTAATAATAATAATAACTAGATAGGTACATTTCCTGAAGAAAATGTGAAGTGGTGCTTGCCGTGGCAAATTTCGGGGAATAATATATGATTATACTCTAAGTCACGAGTAAAATAGTCCAACCCCTGTGTCTCTACAATGTTCTGATGCGGAGATATAAGGCTTTGTTTACTCTGTTGCTAGGGTATTGTATTTGGTTGCTAGGGAGAAAATTGGCATCCACTAGTGATTACACTCCGAGTCACAAGTCAAAAGGTCCAACCCCCATGTCTCTAAGATTTTCTGATGCGGAGATATAACGATTTGTTTATTCCGTTGCTAGGGTGCTCATATTTGGTTGCTATGGGTGTGGCTTAATACCACTTGGCATCCACTAGTATTATTAGTTAATGTTAACTTATGTTATACAATGAACTTTTTAAAGTGTTACCAAAAACTCTATACAAGAGTGGATTAGAACCCGTACTCTCTTGCATGCTAAACAAAAATGTTACCTCCCACCCATGTGGGCACATGGCTTCTGTTGGCGGATTGATGTGTTTAATGACTCACTGACGTGAAGAATCGCGAGACTTGCAATATATAAAATATATTACATTAAAAGTAATAAGATTTCTTATCATTTATTGACACCTCAGTCATAGGTCTGCAACAAATCATGTATAAGTGTTGTCTATTATTAGTACATGTTAACTATTGTTATACAATGAACAATTTAAAGTGTCACGAAAAACTCTATACAAGGGTGGATTCGAACTCTTACCCTCCTGCATGCTAAACAAAAATGTTACCTCCCACCCATGTGAACACATGACTTCTATTGGCGGATTTATGTATTTAATGACTCACTGACGTGAAGAATCGCGAGCCTTGCAATATATTTAATATATTACATTAAAACTATAAAGATTTCTTATAATTCTTTGTGATATAAATTTGTTATATGTTCTAAAAAAACATTATGTAACATGAGGAAAAACACTTGGAAAAATGCGCTTCATTTGAATGAATGGGTGGCTCTTAAAAGAGCCGTTGGTGTGGTGAACATTTGATGGCTTCATCTTCGAAGTTCTGCCTGCAGAGCTTCTCTGATGTTGCGCAGCAAAAGCTCATTGCCGCCTGGGCTCAGGTGGGTTCCGTCCCTGGTCAGATGGGCCAGGTTGATATTGCCGTGGCGAATGCAGCACATCCTTCTCTCTGCCAAGAAGCTTTCAATAGAACGGTTGATCCACCGCCGGCTCCGTTCGATGCCGTATGCGCTCCTAGCAGTCTGCCCTCGCCAGTTCCGACGGGGAAGAATAAATGAAAACAGAACCCTGGTCCTGGGGAAGGTTCTGAAGACTTCGGCCAGGTCAGTCTTCATTTCCCTAAGGAAATCCAGGCGGTTGCGGCCCTCCCGACAAAGACTGTTTCCACCGAGGTGGATAACCAGGATATCAGGAGCTGGAGCTGTGGCCTTGAGAGACCGCAGTACTGGAAGCAACTGCTCCCAGAGTCTGCCTCCTCTGCCCTCCCAAGTAACCCTGCAGCAAATGCTGAGATTCCTGTCGAGCCCCTCCTCACAAATGTGACCATACAGCCTTTTAATTATAGAGCTCCCAACTATCCATACACGAGGTACACGTTCGTCCGCCATCATTGTTCGAATTATGTCAAAGTTTATGGGGAGGGGTCCCGTAACTACTCCGTGCGTGCGTTATGTATGTGCGTCTGTGTAGCAGTCTGTACGGCGTGCACACAGAAAACAGCTCACTTTAACATTTTCTTTCGCTCAGATTGTTTTAAATTGCTTGCATGTCAACATTTGCACGGTTTAGACACACATTGAAAAAAATAAACTTTCTATAAACAGTTGTTTTTTTCTGAACGATGCATATTTAAGCAATTAGTATTTAAAAAAATAATTATTTATTCGTGATTTCTTCTGCTTTCTCAATAAGTGTCTCTTCTGACTGTGTGGACCCATCGTCAATCTGAGTGTAGCCTCGCCAGTGAGTAAAATAATTGTTTGAGAATCATTTTTAAAAAACCCTAACCCTAAAGATTACTAAAGATTTTTACCATCTATGAGGTGAAAATAATCCACGCAGAGACATTGACTCGTCTGTCAATTCCTCTAGAAAGCAGCGTGGGGTGCACTTGAGTTTGTTTATTTCAGACAGTAGTCTGTTGTTTATTGCGAAATTGGGACAAATAATAGTCAGTATCGCCCTGTGGCGGTGCAGGACAAGAATTATAAATTCATGTAGCATCTTAATTTTAATAAAAAACAAGTGACCACCCTTATTTATATTTTGTAGCAGCTCAATTAAAAAAAAAAGATTCCCTGTGTATTTTGGTCGTTTATAATTAAAAAACACATATGTTTAATTTCTCACCTGGTCATTACTGATATTTTTACACAATAAACGCTTAAAAAAATGCATTACTAACTTTCCACTTAACTTACCTCTAGGATAGGCCCTATTTGCCTCCTAAACTGACTTTTTCTATATTTTAATCTTTAAATACATTTAATCAAAATAATATTAAAAAAATAGAAAAACGTGCAATAATGATAAAATGAACAACTATTCTATTGTAAAATAGTGCAAATACTGACTTTATTATAAAGATCACTTGAACAGTTGTATAAAATAAATGATTGGATTTACTTTTTTGGAAGGTTGATTTTGTCGCCACCACTTTTTAAAAACATCTCGTGGTACCAATGAATATAATAGAAATGCCAGCCTATCTCCAGTTGGTCATCCGGTGCAGGAATGTGTTTCTGAAATCATGCAGGGTCTTCCTTTCTTGATGCTCGTGGTTGCTGAGCAATGACACGCCACTTGAGCAATCTCTATTTGTTTCGGTGAAATCACAAAATAAAATGCACACAAATATGTTTGCACTGTTGATATACAATCACCAACTTACTATAAACCACTATAAACTAAAACATACTATACATGGCAACTTCGAATGAACCTCTTGCATGCTACCCACAGCCCATATGTAAATGCAGGTTTTTGTGGCAAATTTTTGTATTAACTGCCGTAAAGAGTCGAGAGCATAATAAACATACTACAGTAGATCTGATGCTTTTAACAGCAGTTTCCTTGTCAATAAATTAAACTCATGTATTATTTTTTTTGCAATCATTAGTTCCTGCGATTAAATTAAATGAAAAATATGCACATACAAATACATATATGGAGTACCCCTTGGACATTCTGTGAAGTTCACAAGAACACATTTTTAATGTGCCATTGAAGAGGTTTCAATAAAGACAAAAACACTTGATGTGCCAATTCAACAAATTTATTAAAAGATTTAGAAAACGCCTGTTGTGCCAAATCCCACCTAAATGCACAGCTAGATCCTAAAATGTTGTAATAGCTCACATTTAAATATAATTTTTACATTTAAATATACATTTTACCAATTTTTACTACGTGTGAAAAAGGAACAATTACTTTGCAGTGGCAACAATATATTTTTACTAGTAGAAAATGATATACCTATACATGTGTGGTAACTAACTTATTTGTTAACTTCTTTAACAGAATAATAATTTTGCTTTAAATTCTTCAATTTCTAATACTTTACTGTTGAAATAATACAATGTACACGGAGAAAAATTATATACCTATATGTGTAGTAACCACCTTATTTGTTAACTTGTTTAACACAATAATTTTTGCTTTAAATTCTTTTTTCAAAACTCAAATTTTTTTCACTTTCAAAAATTCTAACACAAGTTCTTATTTTGGGATAATACCGGTAAAAATTTGTTGGGATTATTGTTAACCTTCTGCATGTTGTTTTCAAAAATATTTTAAAATACTCTATTACTGTTTACGATTTGGTTTATTACAACGCAGGTATTTATAAGAGTAATAAGAGTAAAGTCCTGTCATTTCAGAAAACCAGAGGGGCTTTTAACATGATTACATTTTTATTTATAATTAATTGTGGGGCCCTGGTTATTTATATTTTTATAATTTCAATTAATAAATAAATATTTGTATCGACTTGCAAACTGTTGTTTTGAAAACCCTAGTTGTCAGAGACATGAGAGGGACACAGGATTTGGCACAACACCCCCAGTGAGCAAGCCTGTGGCGACAGTGGCAAGGAAAAAACCAAAAAGGAAATAAAAAAAACCTTGAGAGGAACCAGACTCAGCAGGGGGCTGCCCATCCTCTTCTGGCATGGCGTACACATTATTAATAACATTCCTATTTTAACTAATATTTTAAATTTTACTATACTTTATATATATATATATATATATATATATAAAGAGAGAGAGAGAGAGAGAGAGAGAGAGAGAGAGAGAGAGAGAAACCAATTATTATATTAAACTAATATTTTATATTTTAATATCTATATATCTATATCTTGAAACCAATTATTATATTAAACTAATATTTTATATTTTAATATCTATATATTGAAACTAATTATTATATTAAACTAATATTTTATATTTTAATATCTATATATTGAAACTAATTATTATATTAAACTAATATTTTATATTTTAATATCTATATATCTATATATTGAAACTAATTATTATATTAAACTAATATTTTATATTTTAATATCTATATATCTATATCTATATATTGAAACCAATTATTATATTAAACTAATATTTTATATTTTAATATCTATATATCTATATATTGAAACTAATTATTATATTAAACTAATATTTTATATTTTAATATCTATATATCTATATATTGAAACCAATTATTATGTTAAACTAATATTTTATATTTTAATATCTATATATCTATACATAGAAACCAATTATTTAATATGATAAAACTAAATATTAAGTAAATGAAATTAATTAATGCAATGAGCGTTGTAGTGAAGCAGCTCCCGACATCTAGCCGCTGGATCTGACATTGCATACAGGCTGGACACCCTGAGGTAGAGGAGGTAAAACAGAGAGGCTCATATTAGTGTATTTATTTCAATTGTTTTGATTCTGCAAAACTGACAGAGCATTAAGTTCAGGTCAGATACGTGTCTTGCAAGAAACATTTAGCCACTCTTTCTTCTGAGAACCATTATACACTTTAACACTGTCTTGGTTTTCACATCAAAGCACATGCCCTTTAAACAAAACATTGTATGATAAAATGCACTGAAACACTAGACTTTACCAGTAGTATTGACACTTACCTCTACTGCTTCAATGTGGTTCTTAATTTGCTTCTTTAGTCTTCAGTATTGTCCTACATGCCAAATGGGTTTGGTCACATTATCTAGCCATGAAACCAATAAATTAATAATGGGGTCACAAAATACACATATACTAACAAACAAACAAAACAAATAAATAAATGTTACAACTTACTAAAAGAAATCCAGCTTTCCAATGTATCCTGCTTGTCATTATCGGTGTTGTAGCACACTTGATCTTCTCAGACATTCTGACCTGGCGGTTCCTAAAAAACATCAGAATCAGAATTAAAATAAAATATTCCTCCAAAAGTAGTTATGATGTGCAGTAGTACAGTGACTGAAGCAAGTTCTTAAAACACTTAGCTTTAGATGGTATATTGCACACTCATATCCATTGTTGGGCATGACTGCTATCGTCTCAAAATTCTTCATGCAACTTTACAGAAGAGCACATTTTAATAATAACAGAACAGCGGGGGACTGAAAATAAAAAATCTAGTACACATTGTCACAAATTGAACACAAAGCAAATACATCACAACAGTGTCTTACTACTTCTAACTTTACCTTACTGTAATTTATGACTTACTGCCGCTGTTACTCTCACTGTCTGTGTCCTCCCTGGAGTTGCCACACTAATCCTCACTGCATCCTGTATGCTGCTGCCGTCGCCTTTACTTCCTAGTGTCCTCCCTCGAGCTGCCACATTACTCCTTCGTCCTTCAGCCACTCTTTCTTCTGAAAACCATGATACACTTTAACAATTGATTTTCACATCAAAGCACATGCCTTTGAACAACACATTGTATGAAAAATGCACTGAAACACTAGACTTTACCAGTAGTATTGACACTTACCTGAGACTGCTCCTTCCTTTGCTTCTTTAGTCTTCAGTATTGTCCTCAATGCCAAATGGGTTTGGTCACATTATCTAGCCATGAAATCAACAATTGAATAATGGGGTCACTAAATACACATATACTAACAAACAAACAAAACAAATAAATAAAAGTTACAACTTACTAAAAGAAATCCAGCTTTCCAATGTATCCTGCTTGTCATCATGGGTGTTGTAGCACACTTGATCTTCTCAGACATTCTGACCTGGCAGTTCCTGAAAAACATCAGAATCAGAATTAGAATAAAACATTCCTCCAAAAGTAGTTACAATGTGCAGTAGTACAGTGACTGAAGAAAGTTCTTAAAACACTTAGCTTTAGATGGTATATTGCACACTCATATCCATTGTTGGACAGGGCTGCTATCGTCTCAAAATTCTTCCTGCAACTTTACAAAAGAGCACATTTTAATAATAACAGAACAGCGGGGGACTGCAAATAAAAATCTATGACACATTTTCACAAATTGAACACAAAGCAAATACATCACAACAGTGTCTTATTACTTCTAACTTTACCTTACTATCATTTATGACTTACTGCCGCTGTTGCTCTCACTGTCTGTGTCCTCCCTGGAGTTGCCACACTAATCCTCACTGCATCCTGTATGCTGCTGCCGCCGCCTTTACTTCCTAGTGTCCTCCCTCGAGCTGCCACATTACTCCTTCATCCTTCCTGCTGCTGTACCTGCTTTGTAGCTCACTGCCATAACACTGTTAAATGACCATAGATGCCAAAATCTCATTGCAACATGACCATACACACCAACCCGTTGGCTAAGGCTGTCAGTGAGCCCCCACTGTCGTCGTTAATGCAGGTTCAGTGGCCCCTGGTTTTGTATGCCATGACAACACAACGCAAGACAACAAAACAACACGACCATACGCAACAACCCGTTGGCTAAGGCTGTCAATGAGCCCCCACTGTCGTCGTTAATGCAGGTTCAGTGGCCCCCGGTTTTGTATGGCATGACAACACAACGCAAGACAACAAAACAACACGACCATACGCACCAACCCGTTGGCTAAGGCTGTCAATGAGCCCCCACTGTCGTCGTTAATGCAGGTTCAGTGGCCCCCGGTTTCGTATGGCATAACAACACAACCATTAGTGCACGAACATTCAAGTCAACCCATTGGCTAAGGCTGTCAGAGCCCTATTGCCACTGTTAATGCTTACTGCCCATCGTTCCATTTGTCGAAACACCATAACCACCTACCCATTGGCTAAGGCCATCAAAGTCCCACTGGTATAACCATACACGCCAAACCGTTGGCTGAGGCCATCCAAGACCCGAAGCATGCTTCTTACCTTCCGCAGCCATGATAGCACCAAAAATCCAACCAGCGCTGCGTCTCCAGCTCCTCCGATTACACCTCCAGCACGACACAGCCTAAAGAAAGTTGATGCATGCTAACCGACATTTGCTGGTACCTTCTCCATCCATAATAGCACCAGAAACCCAACCAGCGCTGCGTCTCCAGCTCCTCCGATTGCACGTCCAGCACCACATAGCTTGAAGAAAGTTAATGCGTAGTCGGTGCCCACGATTCCGTATGGCAAAAAACACAACATTATCCGCCAACCACAGAATGTCATTTTTGCAAAATACAGTACACAGGATTATGGTAACTGTAATAACTCTGTAACACACCTGACTGGAGACACAAGTCTGGATGTGAGATGTAAATGTGATCCAGTAGTGTGTGTTTTTCAGTTGTAGCTGATGTGATTAGCTGTGTATATTCCTTTGATTGAAACATCTCCAGTATAGCCTTTCTTTCAGCACATAAAAGGTCCTCATTAAAGTCTCCACAGATGATTACAGGATGTTTATCCATCATGTCCAGATAATCAAGTAGGCCCCTTAAATTTGGCAAGAATGTTTCAAGACTGTAGTGTGGTGGCCTGTACACTGCAGCAATTGTTGCACACATTGGGGTGTCAATTTTGATGACAACAAACTCCAGGTCTGTGACACTTTGGATGTACTGTCTGGACTGAGCTTGAATATCTTCTTTGCAAAATATTGCAACTCCACCACCATCTTTCTTTGCCATTTCTGCATTGGTTGAGTAGGAGGCATGCCTATTCCGTGCAAACATCTTGTATCCTTCCAACTGGAGATGTTGTGGAATACATGAGCCAGACAAGTGACTTTCCGTTATGCAAAGAATATCTGATAATAGTAGCTCATGATGGCATCTGACATCCTCGATGTGAGATGACAGTCCTTCCGTGTTATGGTGAACTATTTTAAGTGTTTGGTCTTGGTTGATTTCCCTTATGTGTTGCAAAAGCGGCATGATTCCTTCAACTGTCGCTTTTCTCATATTTTCCAACGATGCTGTGATTTCAGGATCAGCATAAATCTTCTTTTCAACGAAGTCTGTAATGTGTAATCCAGAAAGCGATGTCGTTCGGCTGAGGGCAACGTAGGCCATTCCCGGTTCAAAAATCTTTTTCAGTGACACTACAGCAGACTGCATTGTCATACCTTGAACTTTGTGAGCTGTGCAGGCATAAGCGAGCTTGATGGGGAATTGACGACGAACTGTTCCTTTCCTCAGACTTTCTTCAGATCTCTCAATATATACAGAGTTGTCGTCTTCACCTTGCACTCTTCTGCGGTGTTTCAGACCTGCATTTGGATTGTCGAGCTGAAGTCCTAGCATGTGTACAGTGGCGATTCCATCTCTAGTTTTAGTGACAATGTTAACAATCTGACCAAAACATCCATTTACAATTCCATCTTCAACATCCAGATTCCTTGTCACCATTATACGAGCTCCCACTGCAACTTGTATAGAATCCAGCAAGTCATCCTTCTTTCCAGTGACAGGTTTCTTTTGTCTTTTCATCACTCCTGTTCTTGGGTCTTTCCTGTAGTCTTCGGCATCAATGGTTATGATGTCAGTGTGAATAGCCTGTATTGTTTTGGTATTGTGCATGTGAACTTCCTTGTTGGTTGCAAATATGTGCAAAGCATCATGCGGGCACTCTTCTGTGTTCTTTACAGCTTGGAGTAACAGAACTCTATCTTCTTCTCTCAGAGCATCAGTCTTCTGCTTAACTCGCAGTCGGTTTAGAAGCTCAGCAAAAGCAAGGTCCTCCTTCTGACGCATGATCTCTGTAAGGGTAATTATTTGAAAACTGTTCTTCCAGAAGTCCAGAACATCATCTTCATACACACAGAGCGGTTTGGCTTTACCGAGAGGTGGTAGTTGGTAAAAGTCTCCTACAGCGAGAACAGAGATTCCTCCAAAAGCTTTCTTGCTGCCTCTGATCTGTTGAAGTCTCCAGTTTACATAGGCGAAAAGATCCTTCGAAATCATGGATACTTCATCGATGATGAGAATTTCCACGCTGCATAATTCTGCTCGTACTTCATCTAGAGCATTCCCAAGTCCTTGATAAGGTGGCTTTAAGTTCCTTGGCAGTTTTAAAATGGAATGCAGTGTTTTACCAGATATATTGAATGCCGCCGTTCCTGTAAATGCACTCAAAATCACCGTAGGCATAGAGAGATCCCCTTCCTCCTGAAGTCGAGGTAGTTGTCTTAGAATCTTTGTTGCTTCCGTATATATGCACTTAATGACGTGTGATTTTCCACAACCAGCACCACCTGACACGAAGTAAAAAAACTGTTCCGGATTATGACCCCAGACACGCTTCTGACACCACTGACGGACAATGTAGAATATTGCTGCCTGTGTCTCATTTAGACTTTGAAACATCTTCCTGACAAATTCAACACTTATCTGTGGTGCCTTTATCTGAGGAACGACTCCATCTCCATCTTCAAGAAGAATCTGGTATTCCGGCACATCATCTTGCTCATCCTCTTCATCATGATTGACATCTTCTCGTTCTGCAATGCACTCCAAATTATCCACTTCAGCTTCAGGGGCAAAAGCTGTCCAAGCATTTTCAGATGGGCCTTGCTGCTGCAACTGTTCAATTGCTTTGTCCACTTCTTCACTGTGTTTTTCAAATTTCTCCTGGTGGGCTTTCACTATTGCGCATACAGGCATTCGGAGACCAGGGTGGGAAGGAAGTTCTACAAATGCACTCTTGTAAAACTGCTCATAAGTTGGAAATGTTGGAGGTTTCAGCTGTGCATTGAAACGATGTGGCACATAAAGTTTCACTAATCTTCCATAAAACTTTTCCGGTTGTTTTTCCTCTGAAAACCGTGCGTATCGAATAACGGCAGCCTTACCGACAGTTCTTTGCTGAATAATTCCCATATCGTTGAGCAGTCGTTGCACATTTTTTCCTTTAGTTTGCCGACCGTACACAATGCGGTAATTTGAAGCAAAGTCTGCCAGACACATATTTTCAAACTCCGGTGTTTGAGGCCTTGCTCTGTATTTATCCATTATTCCTGACATCCAGACATCCTCTGAATCTGGATTTTTGTTCATTAGGACACTAAGGGGCAGACTCATCTTCAGAGCATCATCGTCGGTTGGTACGAACACAACACTTCGCGAACACTTCTTCATTGGTAGGCTGCATGTTCGTGCAACAGACTCCTGCGAGCTCACTTGTCTGTGTTTCGAATAGGCTTGCATAATGTGCTTCATTTCATCCTCTTCGTTCACATCTGTTTCACGCACTGCTTTGATCACGTTTTTCAGCATCTCATTCATTTCATGCTCTGGTTTGGAAATATAGGACAGCATATACATAATGCAGCTGTAAGGGTCAAGTATGTACTGAATGTCCATGTTAGCATTCCATGCCCTTAACAAATCCGGATTGTATCCATTAACCCAAACCTCCTTTGGATCACGTTTGATCAAAATGACACTAGATGTGGACAACTCCCTGGTGTACTTCATGTAATCCTCCATTGACAAATTACATTTTGTCAGTAGCTCAGACAAGTTTTCAAAGGTGACTTGGGGATCATTCAGCAAATCCCACAATGGTTTAAGTTTCATCCTAGCATCACTCATTGCTTTTTGAACAGCATCTGATCGTGACTTTCTTCTGTCTTGGTGGTTATCCTCTTCGTTTTCCTCTTCTTCAGGTCTTTGGGGTCGCGGGCGAGTTATTGTGGTGTCAGACATTGGTAGTTTAGGGAACCCAAACCTACACAACACATTTCCTTTCTTGCATGACTTGGAGTGTTTCCTGCTGTGAAGTTGAACCTCTGTGACAATCTGATGAAGTTCAGGATCAGCCATGGAATCAGGGAGCCTGCATGTTATGTAGCGGTCAATAAAGCCACAAACAACTTCATCAGAATCGCTTTCGAACTCAGGTGCATCTTCTACCCATGCAAGCATATGTATATGTGGGCTACCTCTTGCTTGAAACTCAACTCTGTAAAAGAAATCCTTGACCTTTCCAATGGGTTGGGCAGGTGACAAAAGCAGGTGAGTCATTAGTGCATCCACTCGTTTCTCAAACATCCGCATGACAGTAACAGGGTTACTTCGAAGGATTTCACATTTTGTCATCCAGTCAAGCTCTGAAAAATCAACCTCTTCACCTTGCTGAGCCTTGATTGCAGTTATCACTTCAGGCCATCGCATTTCGGCTGCACTGAATGTGCAAAAAAAAGTAGGGGTTCCTAATTGCCTGATCATGGCTTGTAGATCTCTCAATGTTTTCTCCCAATAAGATGGCGAGCCTCTCAGGGGTTGCATGAATCGCGTGGCATCTTTGTTGCGCACCAGTCTTTCAACTTCACGGTTATCTTGAAGCAACCTATTGGAAATTCTTCGGCCATCTTTTGTGATGGGTTTGCCTTTCCGCAACTGGACAGTCATGCTGTTTCTGGCCAGATGTGTTTCTGTTGCAAACTGTGCAAAGAAAAGGTAACTCTGGTCTCTTGCAAAACGTGTGTCCACACAGAACAATCTCGCATTGAAATACATACTTGGTGACAATGCTATTTCTCTTGCCTCATCAATTGTGTTTTCTCCAGTAGGGAACTGAACGGGAAATGCCATGGATTCCAGCTTTGGGATTTTGAAAAATCCAACAGGTTTTTTTCCTTGAGCAGGTGCAATGCTGAATATTCCCTCGCCATATGATAAGATCTCCTGGCCGATGTCTGGTGGCTGCATACATGTGTCCAAGGTGAGGCCAGGTCTAAGTTCATCCTGTTCCTCTTCACTCACATGTTGCTCATTCTCCTCAGCAACACTGACGTCTTGTTGCTGTTCTGTGTCAATTTCCTCATCAAGGTGACTTTCAAGTATTGAATTTTCACTTATGAAGATTTCCTTGTATTCGGAATGTGTCTGTTTTAGCTTTAATAAAGCTGCTAGGACGTTGTGCATATTCACAGTGTGAAAGTGCTGGTATCCTTTAAACTTGATGTGTCTTTTAAGCTTCACCTGTAGGAGTTGCGACTCACTCCTATGTCTTGGTAGACAATTTACCGTCTTTTCCACCTCAGACGGCACACACACAACCGCCCCATGCACTGCTCTTTGTTGTCCTTTAGGCAGTGCAACAATTTTTGCAAACGGTACAATTTTGGCAATGAGTTGACGTTCAAGCACGTTTAATACCATTAATTCTGCAGGGATGTGTGCCAATTCAAGTTTGTTTGCCACAGCAATTGAAGACATGCTTCCTCTCTTCAGATGGCTATCACAAGTATGGCAAATCCATTCCTTTCTTCTTTGTTCTGCAACCACACAAGAATCTCTGCAGCTACTGTCACAAATGTGAACATATTGCCCGGTTAAGCAAGATGCCACAATGAGTGGATTTTTAATGTAACTCCTTCTGTTACAGACTCTAACTTGATTTGGAAACATTGCTCTGTGACAGACTGTGCAGACATGTGTGGGGCCTTGCTGAATGTTACATTTGAATGCACATATGGCGTTTTGCATTACTTTGCTGACCAAATGCTGAGGTGTTTCCTGTCTGGAACTGTTGTAAAGTTTATATTTCCTTTTGATTCGGAGTGCACATTGCAATTTATGATAAACATGGTATGCAACATCACTGACACATTTCTGTCTTTTGTACAAGGTACAGTGTAAAATGTGACGAGCTCTAAACTGTGGGTCATCTGCATATCTCTTGACCATGTACTCCTTCATCTTCTTCTGAAAGACAGTATCTTTGTTGTACCTCCTCACCATGTACTCTTTCATCTTCTCTTTCATCTTCCTCTGAAAAACAGTATCCACGTTGTACCTCCTCACCATGTACTCTTTCATCTTCCTCTGAAAAACAGTATCTGTGCTGTATCTCCTCACTATGTACTCTTTCTTCTTTGTCTGAGCAACAGCACATGTGTTATACCTTCTTGTCATATAGTGTTGAATTTTCTTTCTGAATTGAGTATCTTCATTATATCGCTCCTTCATACGCTTCTTCATAGCCTCTTTTCGCTTCAGTCGATATTTTAAACAGGTAACATATCGCTCTTTTTCATATTCCCTTTTTTTTAATTTTCGGACTTTTTGAGGTACAGTTTTGTCCTTGAGTTGTATTTGTTGTTTTTTGTGGGCAGTTATTTTCCTCTTTACTTTTCGTCTTCGCTGCTTATTTGTTTTCATCACATGCTGGGTTTCTTCTCTTTTAAAAACAAAAATTTCTGGGGTTTGGGCTTCAACAATGTTTCCTGATTTTTGAGAAGGCAAATTCATTTGTGAGACTGGTATACAAGCTGATGGTGCTGACTGTTTGCCAGATTGCTGCTCCATTTCAAATGATACAGGCAAAAATTCATAGCTGGCCTTATCAGGGTGATCCTGGAAGATCATGAGTATTCTGTCTATCATTTCACTTAGGTGGGTAAAAGTTAACATGACAGCAGTTCCAGCACCAGTAGGATGTCGCAAACCTTTAGCAGTCCTTGAGTGTGAATCAAAGAATCCATATCTTCCAGATCTGTCTCTGAACAGAGCGATGCATTCCAAAGAAACGATAAGCAACGCATGAGGAACAGTGGTTGAAAGACACTGCAGTCTTTCAGTAAGAGGAACAAACCATTCTTCTGTGCCAGGGTTCCCTCTGGCTCTGAGGAATCCCATCTTGAGTTCGGACTTCTGCACACGGTATGTTTGGGTAAATGTTGAAACGTTTAGTGGTACCTCTTCAATAGCCAGACGGTTTTCAAGAAATCTTTGTTCATCCATAAGATTCATTTTAACACCAACATACAAAGCATCCCCCTCCTCTAAAACTCTATCAAGATCAGACATCCCAAACTGAACCCCTTCACTGTGGTTGGCCAAGAATACTAATGCTACGCATGTGCACTGATGATTCCTTGAGAAAACATCATACCTTATATCACCCTGGCAATGGGAAGCCTGCACAGACAAAACTCTGGGTGCACTATCACAGTCTTTTACGTGTGCTCTGTCAGATACCTGAGCTACAGCAGTAGGGATGCTTGCCTGTTCAACCTGTAAATAATCATTAATGAAATCCTTAAAAAGCCTTCATATAGTCAAATCCTTTTCAACTGTGAATTACTCATAAATCTTATAATAGTTAAATAATTTCGGTTCCACCAAATATAAATTATAGGAAATTAATTGACGACGGGCCATTGAATTATAAGAAAATAATGCACACCAAGGTGGTAATGCGGCACGACGCGAAGGTGTGCATTATTTTCAAATAATTCAAAGGACCGGAGTCAATTATTCCTCTTATACCATGGTTACCACAAACATTGCTCTGGTGCCTATTTTTAAGACATTTGAAAAGTTAGGTGTGCGGTTTACAGAAAAATAATCAACACCCATAGAACATTTCTCAGCCAATCAGAATGCAGCATTCAACAGACCCGTGGTATAATTTAAGATAATGCACACTTTTTTGTCTTTAGAAAGATCTTTTTCAAACCCATTTTGTACGAGACATACAACTTGCTTAATAATGTAAAACGTAGGTTTCCCTTTAATTAAGGTCTCCCTGCAAACTACTGAATAAACCTACTGAATAGAGATTGATACCAGTTAGCTAAAAGATATGGGAAATAAAACAAAAAGCAAGTTGTGGAAAAAACCTAAATGTTCTTTTACTAAAATCTTACTGATATGTGGCATGCATAATAATTTAGAACACAGATGTATATATTATGTTTTTCACATCAAAGCATAGTCCAGTAAGTGTGGAGTCTCATTTAAAGCCTCTGGTAATTATTCCTAGGGATGTGCAATTAATCATTTTTCAATATAATTTTCGATTTATGCACATGATAACAAGATAATCGAGGTAATTTGATTAGTGTGACGCATTCAGTTTCTGTCATTTCATCTTGTGTTATAAATCCAGCACATCATGAGCAGCTGTGCCTTTCTCTGTCTCTCGCATCTGTCCGAAGTCCGAACACAAAGCAGTAATCCTTACGTATTAGTTCAATTTTATGCGTTTCAAGCGAGCTGAGGCAAACTATCCCTCTTGTTTAAAGAGTAACTAAACCCTAATCCAACTTTTTTTAGTTACTGATCTGTAAGAATGATGGTTTATTAGTGCTGTTCATCGTGGTTGCTGAATAAGTGGAGGGACATGCTAGGCTCCAATATTTTCAAGCCAACGTAATGGGTATTGTCGTGGATGAAGTTCACCTAACGCACAAATGGTAAGAGATAGTCTTACTCTATGACTTAGTAAATACTTCATGTTGTGATATAAACGAAATGTTGTAAACATAATAGGTGTTGATGTACATTCGCTAACTCAATATAATCACAATGTTAGTGTCATTGTAGCGAAATAACTAGCAGTTCGGTCAGGCTGCAAAGACGTAATTTCAACATACCTCACACACATCGTTGCTCTGATTGGTCGTAGGTCTATCCAATTGAGTGCAGAGGCATTTTTCGGTTGAGACACGCCTCATAATTATAGCTCAATGGAGCGGTATCAGACTCAAATTCTGACTAGAATTGAGTATGACAACGTCAGGCTAGCAAAACACGCCTCGTGTTTAAAATATGAATCGTGTTCCACTGGACCAATGTGTTTAAAAGGGACTTCATAAAGCAGTAGTTCACCCAAAAATGGTTACCATTGACTTGACCATAGTATTTTTTTTCCTACTTTAAAAAGTCAATGGACCCTATTATAAGGGTGGACTACTCCTTTAAGGTGCCACAGCTTGACACGTGTAGCCTTCTGCAGCCACACTAAAGAAATGCATGAATTCCCAAAAACGATTGCGTGTGCATATTTTTACAGTCATTAAGTAATAGTGTTAAATAATCGAGGTTACTATTTTAAAAAAAATAACCGTGATTATGATTTTTCCCATAATCGAGCAGCCCTAGTAATTCCTAAATGTCATTTTACAGCGAGAAAGCAAGGAGACAGCACGAGTGACGAAGGAAGAGAGAGAGACTGCAGCACTACTCAACCACGCACATTACTTTTGATGTAAAGTGTTTACACTTGCTTTTGCAGTAATGGAACAATTTGAACAAGTCGGCCTATCAATATTTCTATATTAAATTGTTTCTCAGTAGTTATGCATAGTTTGTTCTAGTTTTATATTAGAAAGAATGAACCAAAACAAAACTGAACAATGCATTTTTTACTGTATTAATTTTCTTTTCTATTGAATAATTTTATTAATTCTTGTAAATTTATTTTGCTATCACACATATTTATGCTTTATTTGTTTATAATAAATGAATCCGCTATTTCAGGTAAACTTGGCATATTGCCATACATTTTATTCAGCCAAAGCAGCATGTTATTATCCCACACAAAGAGATAAATAGTACCTTGTTATTCCTGGAAAGTTTGGTCTGTTCATTTTCCAGGTCCACCTTTCTCCGACGCTTCTTCTGAGCCTGAGATCTCTTTCCTTTCCGTGGCATCCTTTAAAATATCAGGATATAAGAAAAATAATCCTTTCAAATATATCACTAATTTGACTTAAGTAACTTGAATTAAAAGGTAAAGCTTTACTCTTAAGTCTAAAAGTAAGCCATCGTGTCTTCCTTATCATTAAAATGAATTCAGCTAAAAGACATAGAGAAATATAATTGCTTATTAGTAAATTCATTTCAACAGGACACTCCAATATGCACATACTTCCCCCGACGTATGTTCCCTGTTGAGCCTGCAAAGATAAAACCTGTAGAGTAGCCTAAAGAAGAGAAAACAGTTTAACAACAATGCAAGAGAGTATGTATAAATTTAAATGGTAAAATGCAATTGTAAAATACAATAAAACAATTTTTTTTTAAGAACAATAAAGTAAAGTAAAAATGTAATGCCTTCTATAGCAAGTAAAACAAAAAGCACAAAAAAGTCTATAAGATATCTATAAACTAATCTATATCTAATCTAACTAAAACTAACTAAACTAAAAACTCCTTTATTAAAACAGAAAAAGTGCAAAAAAAGTAGCAGCCCTAATGTAAGTATATATATGAACTGCTCGCTGTAGAAAAAGCCAAACACAAGGAACCTGAAAAAGAAACAGACATAATAAGCCATAGGAACTACAATCATGGTGGTGATCTCATACAATTTTATAATACTGCTTAAAAATCCACCAACACTGACCAAGGTAAAAGGTGCAGCGATTGTAGTCAAATCAGTGGTGCTGAAAAACAAACAATGATAACATTATGACAACAAGAAAACTCAAGTCAACTATGCATAACATGCATGTAAAACATCAATTATATATTTCATTTCTTTGTAAAAAAAAATGTATTGTTTGGAATTTCTCTAAGAATAACCAGTCATATATATACAAAGCAAGTTATGCCAAATAAACATTTCTTGGACTGGGTGGACAAGCCATTAATCCAGCTCTACAGCAAGAAACCTGGGAGAAGATTCAGCATGCCCTTATATAATACAAGTTGTTTGAAGAATGTTTGATGAATGTGATATTTATTATTGTAGTATAAACACGGTAGTGTCTATTATCCTGATCCCAGTCATTACCATAACAATGGTCAGGGCTTAACGCAGGGTTTTCACTTGCCCTGCTAAAATTTTTACTGGCCCCACCAAAAACGCCTCTTGCTCTACTAGCTGATGTGACACGGAACACATGCAAGTGTCCACAACAACCAATAAGGTAGGAAAAACCTCATGACATTGCTGAGAAATGTTTGTGATGCTTAAATTGTGTCTAGATGGTAAAATTGCATAAAATAAATACAGACAAATGTGCACAGGCAGAAAATATATTTTAGTGACTGTGGGCAAAGCACTTGCCCGATCAGGCCAGTGACAATACTGTTTACTGGCCCAAGCGTCTCTCAAGGTGACCCCGTGCAGTCCTCTATGTTGAGTACTGAAAGTGTTCTGAACAAGCAAAATCTGAAGCCATCACAAATTAATTTATTACCTCCAAATTCAGGAATGATAGGTCATGAATCAATATTCTAAAACAGAGAAAACAAAGTCACACATAAAACTCAAATACAATCATACAGAGTAGGAAAAAATATATACAGAAAGCAAGCAAAGGTCCGGTTATAGACATATAGAGGACCTAAGCAAAATTTATTTTCGTGGCCCCTTACCCCCTTTAATTTTCAGAATTAAAAGTGTTTTTCTTACATTATAAGAAATTATTTAAACATGATTTACTATCATCATCATTAGTAGTAGTATTGCAGTCATTTATTTACAAACCCACACACTTTTTGGGATAATAAAAAGTTTGTATTATATACAGTAAAAGAATAAAGAACATTTTACACTGCAAACAAAATACTATAGATGAACATGATGGGACAGTTTCCCAGACAGGTTTAGACATTACTGCTGTGCATCCTATAATATGTGTCACGGCAAGCTGTTTTCAGTTCACACAATTCAAACTACAGATGTTAACAATCCTCGATTAATTGTCGATAAGAATTAAATAGATAAAACTTAACAATTGTCGAAAAAGCAAACGTGTGTGTGCGGCGCCTGCGCAAAGCACATACACTACAGCCAGTGAAAAAAATTAAACAAGCCCACGAAAGTTAAACTAGCCATGATCACAATGATGCTCGATGCCAAACACACACCTGGGCCTTTTAACATCATGCGAAACGAGGCTGGCTGCTAACACAACAAAATGGCATCCGCAGTGGATCTAACAGGGTCCGATACAAAAACGCAAATACGCAGACGCATATATCAAAACAAAAACATAACCTGGTAGGAAAAATGCATAACAGTTTATAAATGTAAAATAAAAAATGGCCCCAAGCCTATTTGAGTTTGGGACCCCTGCATTACAGCATTTATCACTGACTGACATTCAGGGTGTACCTATAATATTAAACTGAGCCTGAAAGTCTGGTTTACTGGAAAGTTTTATCACATTTTTGTATGAAGGCTAAACACGAATTAAAGGTGAACATTAATATATTTATCCTTTTTATCTTTAAATATAATATAGGTTCACAGGAGAAGGTTTCAATGGCAATGGAGATTTGTTGGCAGGTTTCATGAGGCTTTTTTAATACCGTTATCGGATTTATACCGTATTGACCGAAATTAAGAAGCATATTATGATTGGCCATATCATCCAGCCCTACCAAAATTTCTTCTTTAGTACTTAAGATTATCTTAAAAACATTTAAGTGTCCTTATCTGTGCTATTTTTTAAAATGTCATGAATATGAATTGAAATGTGCTTTTACCATGCTATCTCTGTAGTATTATAAAAATGTATACCACTTCATACAAAGATGTGTTTAAATTTACTACAAGTGGTAGCTAAATAATTTTTTAAATACATTTTTATATATTTTAGTTCATATTCATATACTAAAGAACAAAAAAAATTAGGCTATCATAAGTACAAATTCAGTACATGAAAATAGAACACTTTTAAGTAGATTATGGAATTGTACCTTTTTAACTTGAGCTTACTGTACACATACAGTATTGCAGAACATTTAATGATGAAAGGGCAATAATAATTAAAATGCATCTCTATTAATTTCAGACGTTATCAGATTTTAATGATAAAACAACACTTTACTAATCTCTGTTTTTATATCTGAAGTCTCCCAGTACATTATTACAACACAAACGTCCTAAGCATGTACATAGTTATTTACTGAAAGTTGTACATTTTGCTTTTTAAACAGTTATTATACATTCTTCTTTATTACAGTATCAGATCAGCAGACAGACCACAGCATATTTAGTATTAATGACAAACGTGCTCATTCTGAAATCTAAAAAAATAATCATGCTTTGTACCGTATGTGCATACAATAATTTGCTGGTTTTGTAACTGTTATCTTTACAAGTTAACTAAACTTATTTAGAGAAATAACGCTGACCGTGCAGCTTAATGTCAAAAAACTTTATTTATACCCGTGTCATTAAAAGAATGCAGCAGACACACTCACATTAACATTTTTTATAAATCCATTATCCTTTAGTTACGCTTTAAACTTGTGTGACTGATACGCTGTAACGCGGGTGAAAAAATATCATGTTTTTGAATGGAAGTCAATGACGCCCTCTGCCGGTTGGATACGCCAAGTCCGCTCAACAATCTGCACTGGCTTCACCTCAGCGTTCTATGCACGATCCAGTCATTTATATAGATCAGTGGTTATATCTACCGCATTTATCGGATCTTGCGCTTTCAACTTCCACTCCGTTGAATTCATGTTAGTAACGAACGTGCATGCAGCGGGATGTAATTTAACCAGAAACAACTAATTCTCATTTCTTTCTGACAGCCTGATAGGGTGCATTAATAGGTGTGTACGACCTCATGCGGCGTTGCAAGAAACGACAAGTGATGACATCAGAGTAACGCGAGAGCTATTGGAAATCAGACTCCTCTGCAAGATTTCTCGCGGTACTGTGATGTCATGCTTGTCAATTCTTGCGCGACTGCGTAAAGTTAAGCACACTTAAAAACTCGAAGCAACTGAAATCGACAGAACTACCCCGGGTATGACGCCTCGTCCATTAATTTTATAGCAGGACAATTTATCTCTTACTTCTCAGCGTGAGAAATAGGTGTGGCGTGTACGACCTCACGCGGCGTTGCAAGACTTGAGAGACCTGGCTCTCAATCACTGTGCAGATTAACCCTCAAATCAACCTAGCTAAATACAATGCCACGCCACAAACTGCATGTATTGTTTTCTTATTTCACCTTAGTCTCGAAGTGTATGGAACGTAAAATACAAAAAAGTGCGAATGCAGCTTAAATATATTCTTAACTCGCACAAAATTTAGTATAACCACATCGTGAATCCCCTATAGGCGCCAAAATGAATACATGTTCGACGTATTTCCTAATATTACGACATATAACTTAAAGCTAAACACTCCACATGGCCAAAACCATTGACATAATATCAATCAAACACAGATTTTACCAAAATTTGGTGGCTAGCAGTAGATAATGTCTATCACAGATGATCATTACAGAGCAGGCTTTAAATTCATCAAACTAAACTACACACCAAATTATAATACGAATAATATCGTCTAAATGGACAAAAAAATGATATAAACTAAGATAAAGAGCTACATTCGACAAGATAAGGGCTTATAAAAGAGCATCTATGAAAAACAACCGTCACTACTCACCTCAGGGGGAGAATAAGTCCCATAGCAACCAGTCGGTAACTCTCCCGAAAGTTTTAGCGTACAGCCAATCAGCAGCCAGCATTAACTGACCTAATAATAAGCCCATGTTCATTGTGATTTTTGTGTTTTTTTAATTTATAATCATTATTGCACATTAATTTAATCACTTGCACTATATTACAATGGCATTCAATTTAAAAATAAATAAAAATAAATGTGTGGGTATTTTCATTCTTCTAGGAAAGAGCAACTAAACCCTAAACCAACTTTTTTTAGTTAATTATCTGTAAGAATGATGCTTTATTAGTGCTGTTCATTGATTTTAGTAAGTTTTTTGACATTTGGATATAAAGTGTTTCAATACTACAATATATGGTGTAAAAACGTCTGAGTGCTGCCCTCTTCAGGTTGAACGGTGGCTACTGCAGTTGAATTTTCCTATTGGATGTTGGGTCCAAAAAATGACTCGTGATGTAAGCAGTTTCAAGCTCACCACGCCCTTGTTACGATCTCACCACACACTTGGTACAAGCTTGGTTCGTCCCCTCTATCTCCGTTGGGATCTGCCCACTTTTCTTGCATTTTTTTCAAATATTGCCAGTGGGTGGAGTCAGGCTATGACCAGGGGTTTAGTTGTGCTAACGTTCCCCTAACCTCTATACTGTGATATGCCCGAATGCAAATAATCAGACTAAAAATCATGTGTTTATTGTGAAAAAAAAAATACATCAGCATTACATATTTTATTTAGATAACATTGTATTTCATAACATATACAAATAATGACCTTTATGTGAGGATGAATATAGTAGTTTATCATCCCAGGAAACATTAGTAACCATATGAAATTATATTTTGTCTTACTGTGTATTTTGGTGCATTAACCTAACTGTGATGGAGTTATTGGAATAGCATGAATGTCTGAAATTTTCCCCTAATTACTGGGCTGTACCATTAAGACATACAGAATTTGATATAAGTGCTAAGTGTACGTAATTGCATGTAAATGTGAAATTATTATGTTGTGTATTACTCAGTAAATTAGTTTAAGTGTCTGTACCTGTATAGGTTGTAAAGAGAACAACAATACTTTATCATGTGCAGTGCGTGTTAAACATCCCTTGTAAATGGTATGATCCATTTAGTTTGGTGGGAAGAGCTCCTCAGGAAATGTATAATGAGGGTGAACGTACAGATGATTAGTTAGGTAGTGTGTGTGTCTCAGGTGAGACCACATGTGGAGGCTCATGCCTCAAAACAAGGTTTTAACCTGTTTGCTGCTCACAGCATGTTGTGTTTTTTATACGAGTGTAAAATGGACTATGTGTGAAGTAATTTTGAGTGTTTTTTTTTTTGGTGAATAAAACAAGCACTTTATGAACACGGCTGGTAAAAATAAACACCTTGGAATTGAAAAGACTGCCAAAGTTTTCTGCTCCCTTTATTTGCTTTTATGGGCCTCTCCTGCAATACACAAGGTACGACACTTTATTACAGTAAAAAAATGGTAATTGTAGTAAAACCATGATTTCCACAAAATAACCATGCAGGGCTCAACATAATGGACTGCCCGGTGGCCCAGGCCAAACGTGAGAGACGTTCGGGCCAGTAAAAAGTATTGTCATTTGCCTGATTGGGCCAGTACTTCACCCTCAGTTCCTAAAATATATTTTCATTGATGTATATTGTTTAACATCTTGGAAGCAGACATTTACTTGGGTAAACACGACAAAAGAAACAATACAAAATTTTGCACAGTTTGCTATCAGTTTACAGGTTGGGAGTTGGGAGCCTTTTTTTGTAGGAACATGTCTGTTATAATTATGTATACAATTATATTGACTTTTGAATTATAATTTTTAAATATGTGACAATGACATTGTTTTATTGGGGCCAGTGAAAATTTTGGCAGGGCAAGTGAAAACTTGAACCACTGGCCCGACCGGGCCAGTATAAAATGCCATGGTTTTGCTAATAGTAATCAATACACTAAAAATACATGGTTACTATTAAATTCAATTTTATTTATATAGCGCTTTTCACAATTGGTAATTGTTTCAAAGTAGCTTACATTAATAGTACCACAAAACAACATGGTTAATTTTCCTAAATTTTCCATTTTGAAAGTATTATATTATATCTTAGATAACCTACATAACATTCCGGATAGGCTCTCTTTAGGTTATAAAATTATACCTAAAAATAACCTGCAGGGAAAATTCTGAGAAGGTTCTCAGTTATTATAAATATAACCTACAGGGGACTTTCCCAAAACATTCTTATTTGATCCCCCCAAAATTCCCAAAGGGGAAACCATGTGTGCACAACAGGGGAACGCACTGTTTGATGAGTAGTAGCCAGGGACTACAAGAACTCGCCAAGGGTAAAACGTGAAATGTGTAACATTTTAGAAATTTCTAAACATGGTTCTGATTGTTTACTTCATGCTGTTTGGTGCAGAATATCATGTGATATTACTGTATAGCGAGAATGAGGCAAATCCAGTTCAAACCATCATGTCTCTATGATGTTCTGAGGCAGAGATATGAGGCTTTGTTTATTCTGTTGCTAGGGTACTGTATTTTGTTGCTAGGGAGAAAATTTGCATCCACTAGTGATTACACTCCGAACTACAAGTAAAACGGTCCAACCCCTGTGTCTCTACGATGTTCTGATGCGGAGATATAAGGCATTGTTTAATCTGTTGCTAAGGTACTATATTTGGTTGCTAGGGAGAAAATTGGCATCCACTAGTGATTACACTCCGAACTCCAGGTAAAACGGTCCAACCCCGGTGTCTCTACGATGTTCTGATGCAGAGATATAAGGCTTTGTTTATTCTGTTGCTAGGGTACTGTATTTGGTTGCTAGGGAGAAAATTGGCATCCACTAGTGATTACACTCCGAGTCACGAGTCAAACGGTCCAACCCCCGTGTCTCTACGATGTTCTGATGCAGAGATATAAGGCTTTGTTTATTCTGTTGCTAGGGTACTGTATTTGGTTGCTAGGAAAAAAATTGGCATCCACTTGTGGTTACACTCCGAGTCACAAGTAAAATGGTCCAACCCCCGAGTCGCTATGGTGTTCTGATGCGGAGATATAAGGCTTTGTTTATTCGGTTGCTAGTGTACTGTATTTGGTTGCTAGGGAGAAAATTGGCATCCACTAGTGATTACACTCCGAGTCATGAGTCAAACGGTCCAACTCCCATGTCTCTACGATGTTCTGATGCGGAGATATAACGCTTTGTTTACTCTGTTGCTAGGGTACTGTATTTGGTTGCTAGGGTGAAAATTGGCATCCACTAGTGGTTACACTCTGAGTCACGAGTCAAACGGTCCAACTCCCATGTCTCTACGATGTTCTGATGCGGAGATATAAGGCTTTGTTTACTCTGTTGCTAGGGTACTGTATTTGGTTGCTAGGGTGAAAATTGGCATCCACTAGTGGTTACACTCTGAGTCACGAGTCAAACGGTCCAACTCCCATGTCTGTACGATGTTCTGATGCGGAGATATAAGGCTTTGTTTACTATGTTGCTAGGGTACTGTATTTGGTTGCTAGGGTGAAAATTGGCACCCACTAGTGGTTACACTCCGAGTCACAAGTCAAACGGTCCAACCCCCGTGTCTCTATGATGTTCTGATGCGGAGATATAAGGCTTTGTTTACTCTGTTGCTAGGGTACTGTATTTGGTTGCTAGGGTGAAAATTGGCATCCACTAGTGGTTACACTCTGAGTCACGAGTCAAACGGTCCAACTCCCATGTCTCTACGATGTTCTGATGCGGAGATATAAGGCTTTGTTTACTCTGTTGCTAGGGTACTGTATTTGGTTGCTAGGGTGAAAATTGGCATCCACTAGTGGTTACACTCCGAGTCACGAGTCAAACGGTCCAAGCCCCGTGTCTCTATGATGTTCTGATGCGGAGATATAAGGCTTTGTTTACTCTGTTGCTAGGATACTGTATTTGGTTGCTAGGGTGAAAATTGGCATCCACTAGTGGTTACACTCCGAGTCACGAGTCAAACGGTCCAACTCCCATGTCTCTACGATGTTCTGATGCGGAGATATAAGGCTTTGTTTACTCTGTTGCTAGGGTACTGTATTTGGTTGCTAGGGTGAATATTGGCATCCACTAGTGGTTACACTCCGAGTCACGAGTCAAACGGTCCAACCCCCGTGTCTCTACGATGTTCTGATGCGGAGATATAAGGCTTTGTTTACTCTGTTGCTAGGGTACTGTATTTGGTTGCTAGGGTGAAAATTGGCATCCACTAGTGGTTACACTCCAAGTCATGAGTCAAACGGTCCAACCCCCGAGTCTCTATGATGTTCTGATGCGGAGATATAAGGCTTTGTTTACTATGTTGCTAGGGTACTGTATTTGGTTGCTAGGGGGAAAATTGGCACCCACTAGTGGTTACACTCCGAGTCACGAGTCGAACGGTCCAACCCCCGTGTCTCTACGATGTTCTGATGCGGAGATATAGGGCTTTGTTTACTCTGTTGCTAGGGTACTGTATTTGGTTGCTAGGGTGAAAATTGGCATCCACTAGTGGTTACACTCCGAGTCACGAGTCAAACGGTCCAACCCCCGAGTCTCTATGATGTTCTGATGCGGAGATATAAGGCTTTGTTTACTATGTTGCTAGGGTACTGTATTTGGTTGCTAGGGTGAAAATTGGCACCCACTAGTGGTTACACTCCGAGTCACAAGTCAAACGGTCCAACCCCCGTGTCTCTATGATGTTCTGATGCGGAGATATAAGGCTTTGTTTACTCTGTTGCTAGGGTACTGTATTTGGTTGCTAGGGGCGTGGCTTGATACCTCTTGGCATCCACTATTGATTACCCTCCAAGTCACGAGTCAAACGGTCCAACCCCGAGTCTCTACGATGTTCTAATGCGGAGATATAAGGCTTTGTTTATTCGGTTGCTAAGGTGCTCATATTTGGTTGCTAGGGGCGTGGCTTGGGAGTGGCCAATGATGTGGCCAGTGATTACACTCCGAGTCACAAGTAAAACTGTCCAACCCCCACGTCTCTACGATTTTCTAATGCGGAGATATAAGGCTTTGTTTATTATGTTGCTAGGGTTCTCAAATTTGGTTGCTATGGGCGTGGCTTGGGAGTGGCCAATGATGTGACGAGTTATTACACTCCGAGTCACAAGTAAAACGGTTCAACCCCCGTGTATCTACAATGTTCTGATGCAGAGATATAACTGTTTGAATTTTATGTTGCTAGGGTGCTCAAAAGTGGTTGCTAGGGGCGTGGCTTAATAGATTTGGGACTATACTGATAGACTGATTGGATGTCTGAATAAAATGAGCCCACCCCCTTGTCTCTACGACATTGTAAAGCAAAGATATCCCATCTGGAACTTTTTTATTCCCTTATATGGGCATGTTTCCTGCCCCATTATAAGTCAATGGGGAATTTTAGGGTGCCCCTTACACCCCAGGGGTACAACTTACACCCAAATGTGATGTATGTTCTAACAGAACCTACCACCCTCTTCAAATGTTGTAACCCACACGTTTCTACAATATCCTCGAGCAGAGCTATGACTCGTCAAAGTTGGGCGCCATGTTAAGTCAATGGGATTTTTCGGGTGATTTTTCGCCCCCCTTTCGAAAATCCTGCACCCGATCCCTTATAAAAGATATAGCACACCTCTCCTCAATAAGCCGGTCGATTTGAGCCCTCTTTCATGGGTCTACGAGAAAGCGTGCGGGACGAGTTACGCGCCAAAAAAAGTGTCCAGATATAAGAATAAAATATAATAAGTATGAGCAATAATAATAGTGATGCCTTGCATAAATGCAAGCACCACTAATAATAACTAGATAGGTACATTTCCTGAAGAAAATGTGAAGTGGTGCTTGCCGTGGCAAATTTCGGGGGACAATATATGAATATACTCCAAGCCAAAAGTAAACAATTCAACCCACATGTCTCTACGATATTCTGATGCGAAGATATAAGGCTTTGTTTATTCGGTTGCTAGGGTACTGTATTTGGTTGCTAGGGAAAAAAATGGCATCCACTAGTGAATACCCTCCGAGTCATGAGTCAAACGGTCCAACCCCCATGTCTCTACGATGTTCTGATGTGGAGATATAAGGCTTTGTTTACTCTGTTGCTAGGGTACTGTATTTGGTTGCTAGGGGCGTGGCTTGGGAGTGGCCAATGATGTGCCCAGTGATTACACTCCGAGTCACAAGTAAAACGGTCCAACCCCCGTGTCTCTACGATGTTCTGATGCGGAGATATAAGGCTTTGTTTACTCTGTTGCTAGGGTACTGTATTTGGTTGCTAGGGAAAAAAACGGCATCCACTAGTGATTACCCTCCGCGTCACGAGTCAAACAGTCCAACCCCCGTGTCTCTACGATGTTCTGATGCGGAGATATAAGGCTTTGTTTACACTGTTGCTAGGGTACTGTATTTGGTTGCTAGGGAAAAAATTGGCATCCCATAATGATTACACTCCGAGTCAAGAGTCAAACGTTTCAACCCCCGTGTCTCTACGATGTTCTGATGCGGAGATATAAGGCTTTGTTTACTCTGTTGCTAGGGTACTGTATTTGGTTGCTAGGGAAAAAATGGCATCCCATAGTGATTACACGCCGAGTCACGAGTCAAACGGTCCAACCCCCGTGTCCCTACGATGTTCTGATGCGGAGATATAAGGCTTTGTTTACTCTGTTGCTAGGGTACTGTATTTGGTTGCTAGGGGAAAAAATGGCATCCCATAATGATTACACTCTGAGTCACTAGTCAAACGGTCCAACCCCCGTGTCTCTACGATGTTCTGATGCGGAGATATAAGGCTTTGTTTACTCTGTTGCTAGGGTACTGTATTTGGTTGCTAGGGAAAAAATTGGCATCCCATAATGATTACACTCTGAGTCAAGAGTCAAACGGTCCAACCCCCGTGTCTCTACGATGTTCTGATGCGGAGATATAAGGCTTTGTTTACTCTGTTGCTAGGGTACTGTATTTGGTTGCTAGGGGAAAAATGGCATCCCATAATGATTACACTCTGAGTCACGAGTCAAACGGTCCAACCCCCGTGTCTCTACGATGTTCTGATGCGGAGATATAAGGCTTTGTTTACTCTGTTGCTAGGGTACTGTATTTGGTTGCTAGGGAAAAAATTGGCATCCCATAATGATTACACTCCGAGTCAAGAGTCAAACGTTTCAACCCCCGTGTCTCTACGATGTTCTGATGCGGAGATATAAGGCTTTGTTTACTCTGTTGCTAGGGTACTGTATTTGGTTGCTAGGGAAAAAATTGGCATCCCATAATGATTACACTCCGAGTCAAGAGTCAAACGTTTCAACCCCCGTGTCTCTACGATGTTCTGATGCGGAGATATAAGGCTTTGTTTACTCTGTTGCTAGGGTACTGTATTTGGTTGCTAGGGAAAAAATGGCATCCCATAGTGATTACACGCCGAGTCACGAGTCAAACGGTCCAACCCCCGTGTCTGTACGATGTTCTGATGCGGAGATATAAGGCTTTGTTTACTCTGTTGCTAGGGTACTGTATTTGGTTGCTAGGGAAAAAATTGGCATCCCATAATGATTACACTCTGAGTCACGAGTCCAACGGTCCAACCCTCGTGTCTCTACGATGTTCGGATGCAGAGATATAACTGTTTGAATTTTATGTTGCTAGGGTGCTCAACAGTGGTTGCTAGGGGCGTGGCTTAATATCTATGTAAGGATCCTGAGAGACTGATTGGATGCCTGAGTAAAATGAGCCCACCCCCATGTCTCTATGACACTGTGGCGCAAAGATATCCATCTGGGCATTTTATAATGGCAGTCTATGGGAGATGTTGCTAGGGTGCCCAAAATTGTTGCTAGGGGCGTGGCTTAATAGCTCTGAGATGATCCTGAGAGACTGATTGGATGCCCGAGTGAAATGAGCCCACCCACTTGTCTGTAGGACATTGTAAAGCGAAGATATCCCAGCTGGAACTTTTTTATTTCCTTATATGGGCATGTTTCCTGCCCCATTATAAGTCAATGGGAATTTTCGGGTGCCTCTTACACCCCAGGGGAACAACTTACACCCCAATGTGATGTATGTTCTTACAGAGTCTACCACCCTCTTCAAATGTTGTAACCCACATGTTTTTACAAAATCCTCGAACGGAGCTATGACCCGTCAAAGTTGGGCGCAATGTTAAGTCAATGGGATTTTTCGGGTGGTTTTTCGCCCCCCTTTCGAAAATCTTGCACCCGATCCCTTATAAAAGTCATAGCACACCTCTCCTCAATAAACCGGTTAATTTGAGCCCTCTTTCATGGGACTACGGCAAACCGTGCGGGACGAGTTAGGTGCCGAAAAAGTGTCCAGATATAAGAAGAAGAATAATAATAACCGAAAGCAATAATAATAGTGATGCTTTGCATAAATGCAAGCACCACTAATAATAATAATAATAATAAGTATGCAAGATAGTAATAGTGATGCTTTGCATAAATGCAAGCACCACTAATAAGTATGCAAGATAGTAATAGTGATGCTTTGCATAAATGCAAGCACCACTAATAACTAGATAGGTACATTTCCTGAAGAAAATGTGAAGTGGTGCTTGCCGTGGCAAATTTCGGGGGACAATATATGATTATACTCCAAGCCAAAAGTAAAACAATTCAACCCACATGTCTCTACGATATTCTGATGCGAAGATATAAGGCTTTGTTTATTCGGTTGCTAGGGTACTGTATTTGGTTGCTAGGGAGAAAATTGGCATCCACTAGTGATTACACTCCGAGTCACGAGTCAAACGGTCAAACCCCCGTGTCTCTACGATGTTCTGATGCGGAGATGTAAGGCTTTGTTTACTCTGTTGCTAGGGTACTGTATTTGGTTGCTAGGGAAAAAATTGGCATCCACTAGTGATTACACTCCGAGTCACGAGTCAAACGATCCAACCCCCGTGTCTCTATGATGTTCTGATGCGGAGATATAAGGCTTTGTTTACTCTGTTGCTAGGGTACTGTATTTGGTTGCTAGGGAAAAAAATGGCATCCACTAGTGATTACATTCTGAGTCACGAGTCAAACGGTCCAACCCCCGTGTCTCTACGATGTTCTGATGCGGAGATATAAGGCTTTGATTACTCTGTTGCTAGGGTACTGTATTTGGTTGCTAGGGGAAAAAAAAGCATCCACTAGTGATTACCCTCCAACTCATGAGTCAAACGGTCCAACCCCCGTGTCTCTACGATGTTCTGATGCGGAGATATAAGGCTTTGTTTACTCTGTTGCTAGGGTACTGTATTTGGTTGCTAGGGAAAAAAATGGCATCCACTAGTGATTACCCTCCGAGTCACGAGTCAAACGGTCCAAACCCCATGTCTCTACGATGTTCTGATGCGGAGATATAAGGCTTTGTTTACTCTGTTGCTAGGGTACTGTATTTGGTTGCTAGGGAAAAAAATGGCATCCACTAGTGATTACCCTCCGAGTATTGAGTCAAACTGTCCAACCCCATGTCTCTACGATGTTCTGATGTGGAGATATAAGGCTTTGTTTACTCTGTTGCTAGGGTACTGTATTTGGTTGCTAGGGGCGTGGCTTGGGAGTGGCCAATGATGTGCCCAGTGATTACACTCCGAGTCACAAGTAAAACGGTCCAACCCCCGTGTCTCTACGATGTTCTAATGCGGAGATATAAGGCTTTGTTTACTCTGTTGCTAGGGTACTGTATTTGGTTGCTAGGGGCGTGGCTTGGGAGTGGCCAATTATGTGCCCAGTGATTACACTCCGAGTCACAAGTAAAACGGTCCAACCCCCGTGTCTCTACGATGTTCTGATGCGGAGATATAAGGCTTTGTTTACTCTGTTGCTAGGGTACTGTATTTGGTTGCTAGGGGCGTGGCTTGGGAGTGGCCAATGATGTGCCCAGTGATTACACTCCGAGTCACAAGTAAAACGGTCCAACCCCCGTGTCTCTACGATGTTCTGATGCGGAGATATAAGGCTTTGTTTATTCTATTGCTAGGATACTACGTTTGGTTGCTAGGGAGAAAATTGGGTACCCTAGCAACATATCCCATAGACTGCCATTATAAAAAGCCCAGATGGATATCTTTGCACCAGAGTGTCATAGAGACATAGGGGTGGGCTCATTTTACTCAGGCATCCAATCAGTCTCTTAGGATTCTTATTGAGGTATTAAGCCACGCCCCTAGCAACAAAATATGAAGACCCTAGCAACATAATAAACAAAGCCTTATATCTCTGGATCTGAACATCGTAGAGACACAGGGGTTGGACCGTTTTACTTGTGGCTTGAAGTGTAATCATTATGGGCATAGATATGTATATAAAGGCTAGATGGCTCAAGGCGGAGTCAGCTGTGTCGTCACTTGGCGGCCATCTTAGGTCAGTGCTGCCATAGTGCTGCTCCCTGCTGCTGTGGACGGAAGGTGAGTGACATACGCCAACTAAAATGCTCGTAACTTGCTGAATTCTTGACGGATTTACAAACGGTTTGGTTTTTTACAAACGTTATTAACGGAGCTATAATTCTGGATGCTTTAACATGTTTCATGAATTTTTTATTTATTTTTAGTATACGTATTCAGTGTCATAGGTACATCTTTGACGTTTATAACAAACCAATCCGTTTGAAAATCGGTAAAAAATTAAGCAAGTTATGGTCATTTAAAAGTACCTGCATCATTAAAACTCAATGCTACGAGTGAGCGAGCGCCCTGTCCTAAGATGGCCGCCAAAATGCGGACGTTCCACTCAATTGGCCATCAGCGCGGACGAGCCATCTAGCCTTTATATACATATCTATGATTATGGGATGCCAATTTTCTCCCTAGCAACCAAACTTAGTACCCTAGCAACGGAATAAACAAAGCCTTATATCTCCGCTTCAGAACATCATAGAGACACGGGGGTTGGACCGTTTTACTTGTGGCTTGAAGTGTGATCATTATGGGATGCCAATTTTCTCCCTAGCAACCAAACTTAGTACCCTAGCAACGGAATAAACAAAGCCTTATATCTCCGCATCAGAACATTGTAGAGACACGGGGGTTGGACCGTTTTACTTGTGGCTTGAAGGGTGATCATTATGGGATGCCAATTTTCTCCCTAGCAACCAAACTTAGTACCCTAGCAACGCAATAAATGTTAGCTTCATGCTAGCTTCCTGCTAATCATGCTAGCTTCATGCTAGCTTCCTGCTAATCATGCTAACATCATGCTAGCTTCATGCTAATCATGCTAACTTCATGCTAGCTTCATGCTAATCATGCTAACTTCATGCTAGCTTCATGCTAATCATGCTAACTTCATGCTAGCTTCATGCTAATTATGCTAGCATCATGCTAGCTTCATGCTAATCATGCTAGCATCATGCTAGCTTCATGCTAACTTCATGCTAATCATGCTAGCTTCATGCTAACTTCATGCTAATCATGCTAGCTTCATGCTAGCTTCATGCTAATCATGCTAGCTTCATGCTAATCATGCTAGCATCATGCTAGCTTCATGTTAATCATGCTAGCATCATGCTAGCTTCATGCTAATCATGCTAGCATCATGCTAGCTTCATGCTAATCATGCTAGCATCATGCTAGCTTCATGCTAATCATGCTAGCATCATGCTAGCTTCATGCTAATCATGCTAGCATCATGCTAGCTTCATGCTAATCAAGCTAGCATCATGCTAGCTTCATGCTAGTCATGCTAACATCATGCTAGCTTCATGCTTATCATGCTAGCATCAAGCTAGCTTCATGCTTATCATGCTAGCATCATGCTAGCTTCATGCTAATCATGCTAGTATCATGCTAGCTTCATGCTAATCATGCTAGCATCATGCTAGCTTCATGCTAATCATGCTAGCATCATGCTAGCTTCATGCTAATCATAATACTAGCTTCATGCTATTCATGCTAGCTTCATGCTAATCATGCTAGCATCATGCTAGCTTCATGCTAATCATGCTAGCATCATGCTAGCTTCATGCTAATCATGCTAGCTTCATGCTAGCATAATACTAGCTTCATGCTAATCATGCTAGCTTCATGCTAATCATGCTAACATCATGCTAGCTTCATGGTAAATCATGCTACCTTCATACTTAAACATACTAACAGCCAGATAGACTACTAAACTAAACTTATGTCAAACCGTTTTAAACGTTCAGGCTACGCTTTCTCAAGCCAACATAAAGTTTGTCTTCAAACTTTACTATCTAGTTAGTGGTGCTTGCATTTATGCAAAGCATCACTATTACTATCTTGCATACTTATTATTATTAGTGGTGCTTGCATTTATGCAAGGCATCACTATTATTATTGCTCATACTTATTATTATTATTAGTGGTGCTTGCATTTATGCAAAGCATCACTATTATTATTGCTCAGGGATATTATTATTATTATATTTTATTCTTACATCCGGACACTTTTTTCGGCGATTAACTCGTCCCGCACGCTTTGTTGTAGACCCATGAAAGAGGGCTCAAATCGACCGGCTTATTGAGGAGAGGTGTGCTATGACTTTTATAAGGGATCGGGTGCAGGATTTCCGAAAGGGGGGCGTAAAACCACCCCAAAAATCCCATTGACTTAACATTGGGCCCAACTTTGATGGGTCATAGCTCCGCTCGTGGATTTTGTAGAAACATGTGAGTTACAACATTTGAAGAGGGTGGTAGGCTCTGTAAAAACATGGATCACAATGGAGTGTAAGTTGTACCCCTGGGGTGTAAGAGGTGCCCAAAAGTGTCCCAATGAAAAGTCAATGGGGCAAAATCCCATAGACTTACCATTGCAAAAATTTTGACGGGTCATAGGTCCGAGCCAGGATTTCATAGAAACATGTGGGTTACTAAATTTGAAAAGGGTGCTAGACTCTGTCAGGACGTACCCCACAATGGGGTGTAAGGTTACCATAGCAACCATTTTGGGCACCCTAGCAACCTATACCATAGACTGCCATTATAAAATGCCTAGATGGATATCTTTGCACCACAGTGTCATAGAGACATGGGGGTGGGCTCATTTTACTCAGGCATCCAATCAGCCTCTCAGGATCCTTACAGAGTTACTAAGCCACGCCCCTAGCAACCACTTTTGAGCACCCTAGCAACATAAAATTCAAACAGTTATATCTCGGCATCAGAACATCGTAGCGACACGGGGGTTGGACCGTTTTACTTGTGACTCGGAGTGTAATCACTTGCCACATCATTGGCCACTCCCAAGCCACGCCCCTAGCAACCAAATATGAGCACCCTAGCAACGGAATAAACAAATCGTTATATCTCCGCATCAGAACATCGTAGAGACACGGGGGTTGGACCGTTTTACTCGTGACTCAGAGGGTAATCATTAGTGGATGCCAAGAGGTATTAAGCCACGCCCCTAGCAACCAAATAAGAGCACCCTAGCAACCGAATAAACAAAGCCTTAAATCTCCGCATCAGAAAATCGTAGAGACACGGGGTTGGACCGTTTTACTCGTGACTCAGAGGGTAATCATTAGTGGATGCCAAGAGGTATTAAGCCACGCCCCTAGCAACCAAATATGAGCACCCTAGCAACCGAATAAACAAATCATTATATCTCCACATCAGAAAATCGTAGAGACACGGGGGTTGGACCGTTTTACTCGCGACTCAGAGGGTAATCATTAGTGGATGCCAAGAGGTATTAAGCCACGCCCCTAGCAACCAAATACAGTACCCTAGCAACAGAGTAAACAAAGCCTTATATCTCCGCATCAGAACATCATAGAGACACGGGGGTTGGACCGGTTGACTTGTGACTTGGAGTGAAATCACTAATGGATGCCAATTTTCTCCCTAGCAACCAAATACAGTACCCTAGCAACAGAGTAAACAAAGCCTTATATCTCCGCATCAGAACATCGTAAAGACACTGGGTTTGGACCGTTTGACTCGTGACTCGGAGGGTAATCACTAGTGGATGCCATTTTTTCCCCTAGCAACCAAATACAGTACCCTAGCAACAGAGTAAACAAAGCCTTATATCTCCGTATCAGAACATCGTAGAGACACGGGGGTTGGACCGTTTGACTCGTGACTCGGAGGGTAATCACTAGTGGATGCCATTTTCTCCCTAGCAACCAAATACAATACCCTAGCAACAGAGTAAACAAAGCCTTATATCTCCGCATCAGAACATCGTAGAGACACGGGGGTTGGACCATTTTACTTGTGACTCGGCATGTAATCACTAGTGGATGCCATTTTTTTCCCTAGCAACCAAATACAGTACCCTAGCAACCGCATAAACAAAGCCTTATATCGCCGCATCAGAACATTGTAGAGACACGAGAGTTGGATCGTTTTACTTTTGGCTTGGAGTATAATCATATATGGTCCCCAGAATTTTGCCACGGCAAGCACCACTTCACATTTTCTTCAGGAAATGTACCTATCTAGTTATTATTATTCTTTTTCTGGACACTTTTTCGGCGCGTAACTCGTCCCGCACGGTTTAACATAGTCCCATGAAAGAGGGCTCAAATCGACCGGATTATTGAGGAGAGGTGTGCTATGACTTTTATAGGCGATCGGGTGCAGGATTTCTGAAAGGGGGGCGAAAAACCACCCGAAAAATCCCATTGACTTAACATTGCGCCCAACTTTGACGAGTCATAGCTCCGCTCGAGGATTTTGTAGAAACATGTGGGTTAGAACATTTGAAGAGGTTGGTAGGCTCTGTAAGAACATACATGACATTGGGGTGTAAGTTGTACCCCTGGGGTGTAAGAGGCACCCGAAAATTCCCATTGACTTAAAATGGGGCAGGAAACATGCCCATATAAGGGAATAAAGCAGTTCCAGATGGAATATCTTTGCTTTACAGTGTCGTAGAGATAAGTGGGTGGGCTCATTTTACTCGGGCATCCAATCAGTCTCTCAGGATCATCCCAGAGCTATTAAGCCACGCCCCTAGCAACAATTTTGGGCACCCTAGCAACATCTCCCATAGACTGCCATTATAAAATGCCCAGATGGATATCTTTGCACCACAGTGTCATAGAGACATGGGGGTGGACTCATTTTACACAGGCATCCAATAAGTCCCTCAGGATCCTTTCCTAGGTATTAAGCCACGCCCCTAGCAACCACTTTTGAGCACCCTAGCAACATAATAAACAAAGCCTTATATTTCTGGATCCGAACATCATAGAGACATGGGGGTTGGGTGTTTGGGTCATGTTAGCTTCATGCTAGCTTCATGCTAGGTCATACTAGCTTCATGCTAGTTTCATGCTAGCTTTATGCTAATTTCATAATATATCTTGCTAACTTCATGCTAAATAATGTTAGCATCATGCTAGCTTGATGCTTATTTATGTTAGCATCATGCTAGCTTCATGCTAATTTATGTTACCATCATGCTAGCTTCATGCTAATTTATGTTAGCATCATGCTAGCTTCATACTAATTCATGTTAACATTATGCTAGCTTCATGCTTCTTCATTTTAGCATCGTGCTAGCTTCATGCTAATTCATGTTAGCATCGTGCTAGCTTCATGCTAATTCATGTTAGCATCGTGCTAGCTTCATGCTAATTCATGTTAGCATCGTGCTAGCTTAATTCTAATTCATGTTAACATCATGCTAGCTTTATGCTAATTCATGTTAGCTTCATGCTAGCTTTATGTTAATTCATGTTAGCATCATGCTAACTTCATGCTAATTCATGTTAGCTTCATGCTAATTCATGTTAGCATCATGGTAGCTTCATGCTAATTCATGCTAGCTTCATGCTAATTCATGTTAGCATCATGCTAGCTTCATGCTAATTCATGTTAGCATCATGCTAGCTTCATGCTAATCATGTTAGCTTCATGCTAATCATGCTAGCTTCATGTTAGCTTCATGCTAATCATGTTAGCTTCATGCTAATCATGCTAGCTTCATGTTAGCATCATGCTAATCATGCTAGCTTCATGCTAATCATGCTAACATCATGCTAGCTTCATGCTAATCATGCTAACATCATGCTAGCTTCATGTTAATAATGCTAACATCATGATAGCTTCATGCTAATCATGCTAGCTTCATGCTAGCTTCATGCTAATCATGCTATCATCATGCTAGCTTCATGCTAACTTCATGCTAGCTTCATGCTAATCATGCTACCATCATGCTAGCTTCATGCTAATCATGCTAGCATCATGCTAGCTTCATGCTAATCATGTTAGCTTCATGCTAATCATGCTAGCTTCATGTTAGCATCATGCTAATCATGCTAGCTTAATGCTAATCATGCTAACATCATGCTAGCTTCATGCTAATCATGCTAGCATCATGCTAGCTTCATGCTAATCATGTTAGCTTCATGCTAATCATGCTAACTTCATGTTAGCATCATGCTAGCTTCATGCTAATCATGCTACCTTCATGCTAATAATGCTAACATCATGCTAGCTTCATGCTAATCATGTTAGCATCATGCTACCTTCATGCTAATCATGCTAGCTTCATGCTAGCTTCATGCTAATCATGGTAGCATCATGCTAGCTTCATGCTAATCATGCTAGCATCATGGAAGCTTCATGCAAATCATGCTAACATCATGCTAGCTTCATGCTAACTTCATGCTAATCATGTTAGCATCATGCTAGCTTCATGCTAGCTTCATGCTAATCATGCTAGCTTCATGTTAACTTCATGGTAATCATGCTAGCTTCATGCTAACCTCATGCTAACTTCATGGTAATCATGCTAATGTTAATCATGCTTAATGTTAATCATGCTAGCTTCATGTTAGCTTCATGGTAATCATGCTAACTTCATGCTAACTTCATGCTAATCATGCTAGCTTCATGCTAATCATGCTCGCTTCATGCTAATCATGCTAGCTTCATTATCTCCACATCAGAACATCGTAGAGACACAGGGGTTGGACCGTTTGACTCGTGACTCGGAGTGTAATCATTATGGGATGCCTATTTTTTCCCTAGCAACCAAATACAGTACCCTAGCAACAGAGTAAACAAAGCCTTATATCTCCGCATCAGAACATCGTAGAGACATGGGGGTTGGACCGTTTGACTCGTGACTCGGAGTGTAATCATTATGGGATGCCAATTTTTTACCTAGCAACCAAATACAGTACCCTAGCAACAGAGTAAACAAAGCCTTATATCTCCGCATCAGTACATCATAGAGACATGAGGGTTGGACCGTTTGACTTTTGCCTTGGAGTATAATCATAAATTGTCCCCCGATATTTGCCACGGCAAGCACCACTCACATTTTCTTCAGGAAATGTACCTATCTAGTTATTATTATTATTATTCTTCTTTTTCTGGACACTTTTTCGGCGCGTAACTTGTCCCGCACGCTTTGTCGTAGACCCATAAATTAGGGCTCAAATCGACCGGCTTATTGAGGAGAGGTGTGCTATGACTTTTATAAGCGATCGGGTGCAGGATTTCCGAAAGGGGGGCGAAAAACCACCCAAAAAATCCCATTGACTTAACATTGCGCCCAACTTTGACGAGTCATAGCTCCGCTCGAGGATTTTGTAGAAACATGTGGGTTACAAACTTTAAAGAGGGTAGTAGGCTCTGTAAGAACATGGATCACAATGGGGTGTAAGTTGTACCCCTGGGGTGTAAGAGGTGCCCAAAAGTGCCCCAATGAAAAGTCAATGGGGCAAAATCCCATAGACTTACCATTGCAAAAATTTTGACGGGTCATAGGTCCGAGCCAGGATTTCATAGAAACATGTGGGTTACTAAATTTGAAGAGGGTGCTAGACTCTGTCAGGACGTCCCCCACAATGGGGTGTAAGGTTACCATAGCAACCATTTTGGGCACCCTAGCAACCTATACCATAGACTGCCATTATAAAATGCCCGGATGGATATCTTTGCACCACAGTGTCATAGAGACATGGGGGTGGGCTCATTTTACTCAGGCATCCAATCAGTCTCTCAGGATCCTTACAGACTTACTAAGCCACGCCCCTAGCAACCAGTTTTGAGCACCCTAGCAACATAAAATACAAACAGTTATATCTCGGCATCAGAACATCGTAGAGACACGGGGGTTGGACCGTTTTACTTGTGACTAGGGGTGTAACAATTGGGCACATCATTGGCCACCCCCAAGCCACGCCCCTAGCAACCAAATTTGAGCACCCTAGCAACCGAATAAACGAAGCCTTATATCTCCGCATCAGAACATCGTAGAGACACGGGGTTTGGACCGTTTTACTTGTGACTCGGGGTGTAATCACTGGGCACATCATTGGCCACTCCCAAGCCACGCCCCTAGCAACCAAATACAGTACCCTAGCAACAGAGTAAACAAAGCCTTATATCTCCGCATCAGAACATCGTAGAGACACGGGGGTTGGACCGTTTTACTTGTGACTCGGAGTGTAATCACTGGGCACATAATTGGCCACTCCCAAGCCAAGCCCCTAGCAACCAAATACAGTACCCTAGCAACAGAGTAAACAAAGCCTTATATCTCCGCATCAGAACGTCATAGAGACACGGGGGTTGGACCGTTTTACTTGTGACTCGGAGCGTAATCACTGGGCACATCATTGGCCACTCCCAAGCCACGCCCCTAGCAACCAAATACAGTACCCTAGCAACAGAGTAAACAAAGCCTTATATCTCCACATTAGAACATCGTAGAGACACGGGGGTTGGACCGTTTGACTAGTGACTCGGCGTGTAATCATTATGGGATGCAAATTTTTTCCCTAGCAACCAAATACAGTACCCTAGCAACAGAGTAAACAAAGCCTTATATCTCAGCATCAGAACATCGTGGAGACACGGGGGTTGGACCGTTTGACTCGTGACTCGGAGTGTAATTATTATGGGATGCCAATTTTTTCCCTAGCAACCAAATACAGTACCCTAGCAACAGAGTAAACAAAGCCTTATATCTCCGCATCAGAACATCGTAGAGACACGGGGGTTGGACCGTTTGACTCGTGACTCGGAGTGTAATTATTATGGGATGCCAATTTTTTCCCTAGCAACCAAATACAGTACCCTAGCAACAGAGTAAACAAAGCCTTATATCTCCGCATCAGAACATCGTAGAGACACGGGGGTTGGACCGTTTGACTCGTGACTCGGCTTGTAATCACTATGGGATGCCATTTTTTTCCCTAGCAACCAAATACAGTACCCTAGCAACAGAGTAAACAAAGCTTTATATCTCCGCATCAGAAGATCGTAGAGACACGGGGGTTGGACCGTTTGACTAGTGACTCGGAGTGAAATCATTATGGGATGCCAATTTTTTCCCTAGCAACCAAATACAGTACCCTAGCAACAGAGTAAACAAAGCCTTATATCTCCACATCAGAACATCGTAGAGACACGGGGGTTGGACCGTTTGACTAGTGACTCGGAGTGTAATCATTATGGAATGCCAATTTTTTCCCTAGCAACCAAATACAGTACCCTAGCAACAGAGTAAACAAAGCCTTATATCTCCACATCAGAACATCGTAGAGACATGGGGGTTGGACCGTTTGACTCGTGACTCGGAGTGTAATCACTATGGGATGCCAATTTCCCCCCTAGCAACCAAATACAGTACCCTAGCAACAGTGTAAACAAAGCCTTACATCTCCGCAGCAGAACATCGTAGAGACACAGGGGTTGGACCATTTTACTTGTGACTCGGCATGTAATCACTAGTGGATGAAATTTTTTTCCCTAGCAACCAAATACAGTACCCTAGCAACCGGATAAACACAGCCTTATATCTCCGCATCAGAACATCGTAGAGACACGGGAGTTGGATTGTTTTACTTTTGGCTTGGAGTATAATCATATACGTTCCCCAGAATTTTGCCACGGCAAGCACCACTCACATTTTCTTCAGGAAATGTACCTATCTAGTTATTATTCTTATGCTCCCCCACTTTTTCTGACTGTAACTCCTCCTAGAGCTTTCAAGCTACACCCACAAAACTTTACAAAACTTTTAAGACTGGTCCGTAGATTTATGCTATGACTTTTCTAACTGATGGGACCTTCCGAATTCCTAAACGGGGGGCTCAAACACCCCAAAATTTCCATTGACTTAACATTGAGACAAACTTTGACAGGTCATAGCTGCGAGTGAGAAACTTGTAGAAACTTGTGGGTTACCACATTTAAGGAGGCTGACAGGCTCTGTAAGAACATACATCACAATGGGGTGTAAGCTGTACCCCTGGGGTGTAAGAGGCCCCCAAAATTTCCTATTGACTTATAATGGGGCAGGAAACATGCCCATATAAAGGAATAAAAGCGTCCCAGATGGAATATCTTCACTTTAGAGTGTCGTAGAGACATGGGGGTTGGACCGTTTTACTCATAGATATGTATATAAAGGCTAGATGGCTCGTCCGCGCTGATGGCCAATTGAGTGGAACATCCGCATTTTGGCGGCCATCTTAGGACAGGGCGCTCGCTCACTCGTAGCATTAAGTTTTAATGATGCAGGTACTTTTAAATGACCATAACTTGCTTAATTTTTTACCGATTTTCAAACGGATTGGTTTGTTATAAACGTCAAAGATGTACCTATGACACTGAATACGTATACTAAAAATAAATAAAAAATTCATGAAACATGTTAAAGCATCCAGAATTATAGCCACGTTAATAACGTTTGTAAAAAACCAAACCGTTTGTAAATCCGTCAAGAATTCAGCAAGTTACGAGCATTTTAGTTGGCGTATGTCACTCACCTTCCGTCCACAGCAGCAGGGAGCAGCACTATGGCAGCACTGACCTAAGATGGCCGCCAAGTGACGACACAGCTGACTCCGCCTTGAGCCATCTAGCCTTTATATACATATCTATGGTTTTACTTGTGGCTTGAAGGTTGATCATTATGGGAATCCAATTTTCTCCCTAGCAACCAAACTTAGTACCCCAGCAACGGAATAAACAAAGCCTTATATCTCTGCTTCAGAACATCATAGAGACACGGGGGTTGGACCGTTTTACTTGTGGCTTGAAGGTTGATCATTATGGGATGCCAATTTTCTCCCTAGCAACCAAACTTAGTACCCTAGCAACGGAATAAACATAGCCTTTTATCTCTGCTTCAGAACATCATAGAGACACGGGGGTTGGACCGTTTTACTTGTAGCTTGAAGGTTGATCATTATGGGATGCCAATTTTCTCCCTAGCAACCAAACTTAGTACCCTAGCAACGGAATAAACAAAGCCTTATATCTCCGCTTCAGAACATCATAGAGACATGGGGGTTGGACTGTTTTACTTGTGGCTTGAAGGTTGATCATTATGGGATGCCAATTTTCTCCCTAGCAACCAAACTTAGTACCCTAGCAACGGAATAAACAAAGCCTTATATCTCTGCTTCAGAACATCATAGAGACACGGGGGTTGGACCGTTTTACTTGTGGCTTGAAGGTTGATCATTATGGGATGCCAATTTTCTCCCTAGCAACCAAACTTAGTACCCTAGCAACGGAATAAACAAAGCCTTATATCTCCGCTTCAGAACATCATAGAGACACGGGGGTTGGACCGTTTTACTTGTGGCTTGAAGGTTGATCATTATGGGATGCCAATTTTCTCCCTAGCAACCAAACTTAGTACCCTAGCAACGGAATAAACAAAGCCTTATATCTCCGCTTCAGAACATCATAGAGACACGGGGGTTGGACCGTTTTACTTGTGGCTTGAAGGTTGATCATTATGGGATGCCAATTTTCTCCCTAGCAACCAAACTTAGTACCCTAGCAACGGAATAAACAAAGCCTTATATCTCCGCTTCAGAACATTGTAGAGACACGGGGGTTGGACCGTTTTACTTGTGGCTTTAAGTGTGATCATTATGGGATGCCAATTTTCTCCCTAGCAACCAAACTTAGTACCCTAGCAACGGAATAAATGTTAGCTTCATGCTAGCATCATGCTAAATCATGCTAGCATCATGCTAAATCATGCTAGCTTCATACTTAAACATACTAACAGCCAGATAGCCTACTAAAATAAACTTCTGTCAAACCGTTTTAAATGTTCCGGCTACGCTTTTTCAAGCCAACATAAAGTTTGTCCTCAAACTTTAATATCTAGTTATGCTGGCTTTGAAAAAGCCAACATACTGTTATTGCTTTTAAACTTATTATGTTGGCTTGACAAAGCCAACATACTGATATTGTATTTAAACTTATTATGTTGGCTTGACAAAGCCAACATACTGATATTGTATTTAAACTTATTATTATTATGTTGGCTTTGAAAAAGCCAATATATTGTTATTGCTATTAAACTTATTTTTATTATTATTATTCCGCTTTCTTCTGAGACTAAATTTCCGACACTAACTCGTCCTAGGGCTTTCAAGCTACATGCACCAAATTTTCCACAGACCTTCAGACTGCTCTGACTTAGTGTGCTATATCTTTTCTAACTGATGGGACCTTCCGAATTCCTAAACGGGGGGCTCGAACACCCCAAAATTTCCATTGACTTAACATTGAGACAAACTTTGACGGGTCATAGCTGTGAGTAAGAAACTTGTAGAAACTTGTGGCTTACCACATTTAAGGAGGCTGACAGGCTCTGTAAGAACATACATCACAATGGGGTGTAAGCTATACCCCTGGGGTGTAAGAGGCCCCCAAAATTTCCCATTGACTTATAATGGGGCAGGAAACATGCCCATATAAGGGAATGAAAGCGTCCCAGATGGAATATCTTTACTTTAGAGTGTTGTAGAGACATGGGGGTGGGCTCATTTTACTCAGTCATCCTATCAGTCTCTTAGGATCGCCCCAAAGCTATTTAGCCACGCCCCTAGCAACAATTTTGGGTACCCTAGCAACATCTCCCATAGACTACCATTATAAAAAGCCCAGATGGATATCTTTGCACCAGAGTGTCATAGAGACATGGGGGTGGGCTCATTTTACTCAGGCATCCAATCAGTCTTAATAGGATTCTTATTGAGGCATTAAGCCACGCCCCTAGCAACCAAATATGAACACCCTAGCAACATAATAAACAAAGCCTTTTATCTCTTGATCTGAACATCATAGAGACATGGGGGTTGGGTCTTTGGGTCATGTTAGCTTCATGCTAGCTCCATGCTAAGTCAAACTAGCTTCATGCTAGTTTCATGCTAGCTTTATGCTAATTTCATAATACATTTTGTTAAGTTCATGCTAAATCATGCCAACTTCATGTCAAATCTTGTTAGCTGCACGCCAAATAGTGCTAGCGTCATGCTAATCATGTTAGCATCATGCTAATCATGCTAGCTTCACGTTAAATCATGCTAGCTTCATGCTAATCATGCTAACCTCATGCTTACTTCATGCTAATCATGGTAGCCTCATGCTAGCTTCATGCTAATCATGCTAGCATCATACTAGCTTCATGCTAATCATGCTACAATCATGCTAGCTTCATGCTAATCATGGTAGAATCATGCTAGCTTCATGCTCATCATGCTAGAATCATGCTAGTTTCATGGTAGCATCATGCTAGCTTCATGGTAATCATGCTAACATCATGCTAGCTTCATGCTAATCATGCTAGCATCATGCTAATCATGTTAACATCATGCTAGCTTCATGCTAATCATGCTAGCATCATGCTAGCTTCATGCTAGCATCATGCTAACTTCATGCTAATCATGCTAGCAACATGCTAGCTTCATGCTTGTCATGTTAGCATCATGCTAGCTTCATGCTAGTCATGCTAACATCATGCTAGCCGCATGATAATCATGCTAGCTTCATGCTAATCAAGCTAGCTTCATGCTAATCATGCTAGCATCATGCTAGCTTCATGCTAATCATGCTAACATCTTGCTAGCTTCATGCTAATCATGCTAGCATCATGCTAGTTTCATGCTAATCATGCTAGCTTCATGCTAACATCATGCTAATCATGCTAGCTAATCATGTTAGCTTCATGCTAATCATGCTAGCATCATGCTAGCTTCGTGTTAATCATGTTAGCATCATGCTAGCTTCATGCTAATCATGCTAACATCATGCTAACTTCATGCTAATCATGCTAGCATCATGCTAACATCATGCTAGCTTCATGCTAATCATGCTAGCATCATGCTAGCTTCATGCTAATCATGCTAGCATCATGCTAGCTTCATGCTAATCATGCTAACATCATGCTAGCTTCATGCTAATCATGCTAGCATCATGCTAGCTTCATGCTAATCATGCTAGCATCATGCTAGCTTCATGCTAATCATGCTAACATCATACTAGCTTCATGCTAATCATGCTAGCATCATGCTAGCTTCGTGTTAATCATGCTAGCTTCGTGCTAATCATGTTAGCATCATGCTAGCTTCATGCTAATCATGCTAACATCATGCTAGCTTCATGCTAATCATGTTTGCATCATGCTAGCATCATGCTAGCTTCATGCTAATCATGCTAGCATCATGCTAGCTTCATGCTAATCATGCTAGCATCATGCTAGCTTCATGCTAATCATGCTAGCTTCATGCTGATCATGCTAACATCATGCTAACTTCATGCTAATCATGCTAACATCATGCTAGCTTCATGCTAATCATGCTAGCATCATGTTAGCTTCATGCTAATCATGTTAGCATCATGCTAGCTTCATGCTAATCATGCTAGCATCATGCTAGCTTCATGCTCATCATGCTAGCATCATGCTAGCTTCATGCTAATCATGCTAGCATCATGCTAGCTTCATGCTAATCATGCTAGCATCATGCTAGCTTAATGTTAATCATGCTAGCATCATGCTAATCATGCTAACATCATGCTAACTTCATGTTAATCATGCTACCTTCATACTTAAACATTCTAACAGCCAGATAGCCTACTAAACTAAACTTCTGTCAAACCGTTTTAAACGTTCAAGCTACGCTTTTTCAAGCCAACATAAAGTTTGTCTTCAAACTTTAATATCTAGTTAGTGGTGCTTGCATTTATGCAAGGCATCACTATTACTATTGCTCATACTTATTATTAGTGGTGCTTGCATTTATGCAAGGCATCACTATTATTATTCCCCATACTTATTATTATTATTCTTCTTTTTCTGGACACTTTTTCGGCGCGTAACTCGTCCCGCACGGTTTAACGTAGTCCCATGAAAGAGGGCTCAAATCGACCGGATTATTGAGGAGAGGTGTGCTATGACTTTTATAAGCGATCGGGTGCAGGATTTCTGAAAAGGGGGCGAAAAACCACCCGAAAAATCCCATTGACTTAACATTGCGCCCAACTTTGACGAGTCATAGCTCCGCTCGAGGATTTTGTAGAAACATGTGGGTTACAACATTTGAAGAGGGTGGTAGGCTCTCTAAGAACATACATCATAATGGGGTGTAAGTTGTACCCCTGGGGTGTAAGAGGTGCCCAAAAATGCCCAATGAAAAGTCAATGGGGCAAAATCCCATAGACTTACCATTGCAAAAATGTTGACGGGTCATAGGTCCGAGCCAGGATTTCATAGAAACATGTGGGTTACTAAATTTGAAAAGGGTGCTCGACTCTGTCAGGACGTCCCCCACAATGGGGTGTAAGGTTACCATAGCAACCATTTTGGGCACCCTAGCAACCTATACCATAGACTGCCATTATAAAATGCCCAGATGGATATCTTTGCACCACAGTGTCATAGAGACATGGGGGTGGGCTCATTTTACTCAGGCATCCAATCAGTCTCTCAGGATCCTTACAGAGGGATTAAGCCACGCCCCTAGCAACCACTTTTTAGCACCCTAGCAACATAAAATTCAAACAGTTATATCTCGGAATCAGAACATCGTAGAGACACGGGGGTTGGACCATATTACTTGTGACTCGGAGTGTAATCACTGGCCACATCATTGGCCACTCCCAAGCCACGCCCCTAGCAACCAAATTTGAGCACCCTAGCAACGGAATAAACAAAGCCTTATATCTCTGCATCAGAACATCGTAGAGACACGGGGGTTGGACCGTTTTACTCGTGACTTGAAGGGTAATCACTAGTGGAAGCCAAGAGGTGTTAAGCCACGCCCCTAGCAACCAAATATGAACACCCTAGCAACAGAGTAAACAAAGCCTTATATCTTCGCATCAGAACATCGTAGAGACACGGGGGTTGGACCGTTTTACTCGTGACTCGAAGGGTAATCACTAGTGGAAGCCAAGAGGTGTTAAGCCACGCCCCTAGCAACCAAATATGAACACCCTAGCAACAGAGTAAACAAAGCCTTATGTCTTCGCATCAGAACATCGTAGAGACACGGGGGTTGGACCGTTTTACTCGTGACTCGAAGGGTAATCACTAGTGGAAGCCAAGAGGTGTTAAGCCACGCCCCTAGCAACCAAATATGAACACCCTAGCAACAGAGTAAACAAAGCCTTATATCTTCGCATCAGAACATCGTAGAGACACGGGGGTTGGACCGTTTTACTCGTGACTCGAAGGGTAATCACTAGTGGAAGCCAAGAGGTGTTAAGCCACGCCCCTAGCAACCAAATATGAACACCCTAGCAACAGAGTAAACAAAGCCTTATATCTTCGCATCAGAACATCGTAGAGACACGGGGGTTGGACCGTTTTACTCGTGACTCGAAGGGTAATCACTAGTGGAAGCCAAGAGGTGTTAAGCCACGCCCCTAGCAACCAAATATGAACACCCTAGCAACAGAGTAAACAAAGCCTTATATCTTCGCATCAGAACATCGTAGAGACACGGGGGTTGGACCGTTTTACTCGTGACTCGAAGGGTAATCACTAGTGGATGCCAAGAGGTGTTAAGCCACGCCCCTAGCAACCAAATATGAACACCCTAGCAACGGAATAAACAAAGCCTTATATCTTCGCATTAGAACATTGTAGAGACACGGGGGTTGGACCGTTTTACTCGTGACTTGAAGGGTAATCACTAGTGGAAGCCAAGAGGTGTTAAGCCACGCCCCTAGCAACCAAATATGAACACCTAGCAACGGAATAAACAAAGCTTTATATCTCCACATCAGAACATCGTAGAGACACGGGGGTTGGACCGTTTGACTCGTGACTCGAAGTGTAATCACTAGTGGATGCCAAGAGGTGTTAAGCCACGCCCCTAGCAACCAAATATGAACACCCTAGCAACGGAATAAACAAAGCCTTATATCTCTGCATCAGAACATCGTAGAGACACGGGGGTTGGACCGTTTTACTCGTGACTCGAAGGGTAATCACTAGTGGAAGCCAAGAGGTGTTAAGCCACGCCCCTAGCAACCAAATATGAACACCCTAGCAACAGAGTAAACAAAGCCTTATATCTTCGCATCAGAACATCGTAGAGACACGGGGGTTGGACCGTTTTACTCGTGACTCGAAGGGTAATCACTAGTGGAAGCCAAGAGGTGTTAAGCCACGCCCCTAGCAACCAAATATGAACACCTAGCAACGGAATAAACAAAGCTTTATATCTCCACATCAGAACATCGTAGAGACACGGGGGTTGGACCGTTTTGCTCGTGACTCGAAGTGTAATCACTAGTGGATGCCAAGAGGTGTTAAGCCACGCCCCTAGCAACCAAATATGAACACCCTAGCAACGGAATAAACAAAGCCTTATATCTCTGCATCAGAACATCGTAGAGACACGGGGGTTGGACCTTTTGACTCGTGACTCGAAGTGTAATCACTAGTGGATGCCAAGAGGTGTTAAGCCACGCCCCTAGCAACCAAATATGAACACCTAGCAACGGAATAAACAAAGCTTTATATCTCCACATCAGAACATCGTAGAGACACGGGGGTTGGACCGTTTTGCTCGTGACTCGAAGTGTAATCACTAGTGGATGCCAAGAGGTGTTAAGCCACGCCCCTAGCAACCAAATATGAACACCCTAGCAACGGAATAAACAAAGCCTTATATCTCTGCATCAGAACATCGTAGAGACACGGGGGTTGGACCTTTTGACTCGTGACTCGAAGTGTAATCACTAGTGGATGCCAAGAGGTGTTAAGCCACGCCCCTAGCAACCAAATATGAACACCCTAGCAACGGAATAAACAAAGCCTTATATCTCTGCATCAGAACATCGTAGAGACACGGGGGTTGGACCGTTTTACTCGTGACTCGAAGGGTAATCACTAGTGCAAGCCAAGAGGTGTTAAGCCACGCCCCTAGCAACCAAATATGAAAACCTAGCAACGGAATAAACAAAGCCTTATATCTCCACATCAGAACATCGTAGAGACACGGGGGTTGGACCGTTTGACTCGTGACTGGAAGTGTAATCACTAGTGGATGCCATTTTTTCCCTAGCAACCAAATACAGTACCCTAGCAACCGAATAAACAAAGCCTAATATCTCCACATCAGAACATCGTAGAGACACGGGGGTTGGACCGTTTTACTCGTGACTCGAAGGGTAATCACTAGTTAATGCCAAGAGGTGTTATGCCACGCCCCTAGCAACCAAATATGAACACCCTAGCAACGGAATAAACAAAGCCTTATATCTTCGCATCAGAACATCGTAGAGACACGGGGGTTGGACCGTTTTACTCGTAACTCGAAGGGTAATCACTAGTGGAAGCCAAGAGGTGTTAAGCCACGCCCCTAGCAACCAAATATGAACACCTAGCAACGGAATAAACAAAGCCTTATATCTCCACATCAGAACATCGTAGAGACACGGGGGTTGGACCGTTTGACTCGTGACTCGGAGTGTAATCACTAGTGGATGCCATTTTTTTCCCTAGCAACCAAATACAGTACCCTAGCAACCGAATAAACAAAGCCTTATATCTCTGCATCAGAACATCGTAGAGACACGGGGGTTGGACCGTTTGACTCGTGACTCGAAGTGTAATCACTAGTGGATGCCATTTTTTCCCTAGCAACCAAATACAGTACCCTAGCAACCGAATAAACAAAGCCTAATATCTCCACATCAGAACATCGTAGAGACACGGTGGTTGGACCGTTTTACATCTTGACTTGAAGGGTAATCACTAGTGGATGCCAAGAGGTGTTTAGCCACGCCCCTAGCAACCAAATATGAACACCCTAGCAACAGAATAAACAAAGCCTTATATCTCTGCATCAGAACATCGTAGAGACACGGGGGTTGGACCGTTTGACTCGTGACTCGGAGTGTAATCACTAGTGGATGCCAATTTTTTTCCCTAGCAACCAAATACAGTACCCTAGCAACCAAATAAACAAAGCCTTATATCTCTGCATCAGAACATCGTAGAGACACGGGGGTTGGACCATTTTACTTTTGGCTTGGAGTACAATCACAAATTGTCACTCGAAATTTGCCACGGCAAGCACCACTTCACATTTTCTTCAGGAAATGTACCTATCTAGTTATTATTATTATTATTCTTTTTCTGGACACTTTTTCGGCGCGTAACTCGTCCCGCACGCTTTGTCGTAGACCCATAAATTAGGGCTCAAATCGACCGGCTTATTGAGGAGAGGTGTGCTATGACTTTTATAAGCGATCGGGTGCAGGATTTCCGAAAGGGGGGCGAAAAACCACCCAAAAAATCCCATTGACTTAACATTGTGCCCAAATTTGACGAGTCATAGCTCCGCTCGAGGATTTTGTAGAAACATGTGGGTTACAACATTTGAAGAGGGTGGTAGGCTCTGTAAGAACATGGATCACAATGGGGTGTAAGTTGTACCCCTGGGGTGTAAGAGGTGCCCAAAAGTGCCCCAATGAAATTCAATGGGGCAAAATCCCATAGACTTACCATTGCAAAAATTTTGACGGGTCATAGGTCCGAGCCAGGATTTCATAGAAACATGTGGGTTACTAAATTTGAAGAGGGTGCTAGACTCTGTCAGGACGTCCCCCACAATGGGGTGTAAGGTTACCATAGCAACCATTTTGGGCACCCTAGCAACCTATACCATAGACTGCCATTATAAAATGCCCGGATGGATATCTTTGCACCACAGTGTCATAGAGACATGGGGGTGGGCTCATTTTACTCAGGCATCCAATCAGTCTCTCAGGATCCTTACAGACTTACTAAGCCACGCCCCTAGCAACCACTTTTGAGCACCCTAGCAACATAAAATACAAACAGTTATATCTCGGCATCAGAACATCGTAGAGACACGGGGGTTGGACCGTTTTACTTGTGACTAGGGGTGTAACAATTGGGCACATCATTGGCCACTCCCAAGCCACGCCCCTAGCAACCAAATTTGAGCACCCTAGCAACCGAATAAACAAAGCCTTATATCTCCGCATCAGAACATCGTAGAGACACGGGGTTTGGACCGTTTTACTTGTGACTCGGACTGTAATCACTGGGCACATCATTGGCCACTCCCAAGCCACGCCCCTAGCAACCAAATACAGTACCCTAGCAACAGAGTAAACAAAGCCTTATATCTCCGCATCAGAACATCGTAGAGACACGGGGGTTGGACCGTTTTACTTGTGACTCGGAGTGTAATCACTAGGCACATCATTGGCCACTCCCAAGCCACGCCCCTAGCAACCAAATACAGTACCCTAGCAACAGAGTAAACAAAGCCTTATATCTCCACATCAGAACATCGTAGCGACACGGGGGTTGGACCGTTTTACTTGTGACTCGGAGTGTAATCACTAGGCACATCATTGGCCACTCCCAAGCCACGCCCCTAGCAACCAAATACAGTACCCTAGCAACAGAGTAAACAAAGCCTTATAACTCCGCATCAGAACATCGTAAAGACATGGGGGTTGGACCGTTTGACTCGTGACTCGGAGGGTAATCACTAGTGGATGCCATTTTTTCCCCTAGCAACCAAATACAGTACCCTAGCAACAGAGTAAACAAAGCCTTATATCTCTGCTTCAGAACATCGTAGAGACACGGGGGTTGGACCGTTTTACTTTTGGCTTGGAGTATAATCATAAATTGTCCCCTGAAATTTGCCACGGCAAGCACCACTCACATTTTCTTCAGGAAATGTACCTATCTAGTTATTAGTGGTGCTTGCATTTATGCAAGGCATCACTATTATTATTGCTCATACTTATTATTTATTTATTTATTATTCTTATATCTGGACACTTTTTCGGCGCGTAACTCGTCCCGCACGGTTTGTCGTAGACCAATGAAACAGTGCTCAAAACGACCGGCTAATTGAGGACACGTCTGCTATGACTTTTATAAGCGATCGGGTGCAAGGTTTTCGAAAGGGGGGCGAAAAACCACCCAAAAAATCCCATTGACTTAACATTACGCCCAACTTTGATGGGTCATAGCTCCGCTCAAGGATTTTGTAGAAACATGTGGGTTACAACATTTGAAGAGGGTGGTAGACTCTGTAAGAACATGGATCACAATGGGGTGTAAGTTGTACCCCTGGGGTGTAAGCGACACCCGAAAATTCCCATTGACTTATAATGGGGCAGGAAACATGCCCATATAAGGGAATAAAACAGTTCCAGATGAGATATCTTTGCTTTACAGTGTCGTAGAGATAAGTGGGTGGGCTCATTTTACTCGGGCATCCAATCAGTCTCTTAGGATCATCCCAGAGCTATTAAGCCACGCCCCTAGCAACAATTTTGGGCACCCTAGCAACATCTCCCATAGACTGCCATTATAAAATGCCCAGATGGATATCTTTGCGCCACAGTGTCATAGAGACATGGGGGTGGGCTCATTTTACTCAGACATCCAATCAGTCTCTCAGGATCCTTACATAGGTATTAAGCCACGCCCCTAGCAACCACTTTTGAGCACCCTAGCAACATAAAATTCAAACAGTTATATCTCGGCATCCGAACATCGTAGAGACAAGGGAGTTGGACCGTTTGACTCGTGACTCAGAGTGTAATCATTATGGGATGCCAATTTTTTCCCTAGCAACCAAATACAGTACCCTAGCAACAGAGTAAACAAAGCCTTATATCTCCGCATCAGAACATCGTAGAAACACGGGGGTTGGACCGTTTGACTCGTGACTCAGAGTGTAATCATTATGGGATGCCAATTTTTTCCCTAGCAACCAAATACAGTACCCTAGCAACAGAGTAAACAAAGCCTTATATCTCCGCATCAGAACATCGTAGAGACACGGGGGTTGGATTGTTTGACTAGTGACTCACAGTGTAATCATTATGGGATGCCAATTTTTTCCCTAGCAACCAAATACAGTACCCTAGCAACAGAGTAAACAAAGCCTTATATCTCGGCATCAGAACATCGTAGAGACACGGGGGTTGGACCGTTTGACTCGTGACTCGGAGTGTAATCATTATGGGATGCCAATTTTTTCCCTAGCAACCAAATACAGTACCCTAGCAACAGAGTAAACAAAGCCTTATATCTCCGCATCAGAACATCGTAGAAACACGGGGGTTGGACCGTTTGACTCGTGACTCAGAGTGTAATCATTATGGGATGCCAATTTTTTCCCTAGCAACCAAATACAGTACCCTAGCAACAGAGTAAACAAAGCCTTATATCTCGGCATCAGAACATCGTAGAGACACGGGGGTTGGACCGTTTGACTCGTGACTCAGAGTGTAATCATTATGGGATGCCAATTTTTTCCCTAGCAACCAAATACAGTACCCTAGCAACAGAGTAAACAAAGCCTTATATCTCCGCATCAGAACATCGTAGAAACACGGGGGTTGGACCGTTGGACTCGTGACTCGGAGTGTAATCATTATGGGATGCCAATTTTTTCCCTAGCAACCAAATACAGTACCCTAGCAACAGAGTAAACAAAGCCTTATATCTCCGCATCAGAACATCGTAGAGACACGGGGGTTAGACCGTTTGACTCATGACTCGGAGGGTAATCACTAGTGGATGCCATTTTTTTCCCTAGCAACCAAATACAGTACCCTAGCAACAGAGTAAACAAAGCTTTATATCTCCGCATCAGAACATCGTAGAGACATGGGGTTTGGACCGTTTGACTCGTGACTTGGAGGGTAATCACTAGTGGATGCCATTTTTTTCCCTAGCAACCAAATACAGTACCCTAGCAACAGAGTAAACAAAGCCTTATATCTCCGCATCAGAACATCGTAGAGACACGGGGTTTGGACCGTTTGACTCGTGACTCGGAGGGTAATCACTAGTGGATGCCATTTTTTCCCCTAGCAACCAAATACAGTACCCTAGCAACAGAGTAAACAAAGCCTTATATCTCCGCATCAGAACATCGTAGAGACACGGGGGTTGGATCGTTTGACTCGTGACTCGGAGGGTAATCACTAGTGGATGCCATTTTTTTCCTTAGCAACCAAATACAGTACCCTAGCAACAGAGTAAACAAAGCCTTATATCTCTGCATCAGAACATTGTAGAGACACGGGGGTTGGACCGTTTGACTCATGACTCGAAGGGTAATCACTAGTGGATGCCATTTTTTCCCTAGCAACCAAATACAGTACCCTAGCAACAGAGTAAACAAACCCTTATATCTCCGCATCAGAACATCGTAGAGACAAGGGGTTTGGACCGTTTGACTCATGACTCGGAGTGTAATCACTAGTGGATGCCAATTTTCTCCCTAGCAACCAAATACATTACCCTAGCAACAGAGTAAACAAAGCCTTTTATCTTCACATCAGAACATCGCAGAGACACGGGGGTTGGACCGTTTGACTCGTATCTCGGAGTGTAATCACTAGTGGATGCCAATTTTTCCCTAGCAACCAAATACAGTACCCTAGCAGCCGAATAAACAAAGCCTTATATCTTCGCATCAGAATATCGTAGAGACATGTGGGTTGAATTGTTTTACTTTTGGCTTGGAGTATAATCATATATTGTCCCCCGAAATTTGCCACGGCAAGCACCACTTCACATTTTCTTCAGGAAATGTACCTATCTAGTTATTAGTGGTGCTTGCATTTATGCAAGGCATCACTATTATTATTGCTCATACTTATTATTTATTTATTTATTATTCTTATATCTGGACACTTTTTCGGCGCGTAACTCGTCCCGCACGGTTTGTCGTAGACCAATGAAACAGTGCTCAAAACGACCGGCTAATTGAGGACACGTCTGCTATGACTTTTATAAGCGATCGGGTGCAAGGTTTTCGAAAGGGGGGCGAAAAACCACCCAAAAAATCCCATTGACTTAACATTACGCCCAACTTTGATGGGTCATAGCTCCGCTCAAGGATTTTGTAGAAACATGTGGGTTACAACATTTGAAGAGGGTGGTAGACTCTGTAAGAACATGGATCACAATGGGGTGTAAGTTGTACCCCTGGGGTGTAAGCGACACCCGAAAATTCCCATTGACTTATAATGGGGCAGGAAACATGCCCATATAAGGGAATAAAACAGTTCCAGATGAGATATCTTTGCTTTACAGTGTCGTAGAGATAAGTGGGTGGGCTCATTTTACTCGGGCATCCAATCAGTCTCTTAGGATCATCCCAGAGCTATTAAGCCACGCCCCTAGCAACAATTTTGGGCACCCTAGCAACATCTCCCATAGACTGCCATTATAAAATGCCCAGATGGATATCTTTGCGCCACAGTGTCATAGAGACATGGGGGTGGGCTCATTTTACTCAGACATCCAATCAGTCTCTCAGGATCCTTACATAGGTATTAAGCCACGCCCCTAGCAACCACTTTTGAGCACCCTAGCAACATAAAATTCAAACAGTTATATCTCGGCATCCGAACATCGTAGAGACAAGGGAGTTGGACCGTTTGACTCGTGACTCAGAGTGTAATCATTATGGGATGCCAATTTTTTCCCTAGCAACCAAATACAGTACCCTAGCAACAGAGTAAACAAAGCCTTATATCTCCGCATCAGAACATCGTAGAAACACGGGGGTTGGACCGTTTGACTCGTGACTCAGAGTGTAATCATTATGGGATGCCAATTTTTTCCCTAGCAACCAAATACAGTACCCTAGCAACAGAGTAAACAAAGCCTTATATCTCCGCATCAGAACATCGTAGAGACACGGGGGTTGGATTGTTTGACTAGTGACTCACAGTGTAATCATTATGGGATGCCAATTTTTTCCCTAGCAACCAAATACAGTACCCTAGCAACAGAGTAAACAAAGCCTTATATCTCGGCATCAGAACATCGTAGAGACACGGGGGTTGGACCGTTTGACTCGTGACTCGGAGTGTAATCATTATGGGATGCCAATTTTTTCCCTAGCAACCAAATACAGTACCCTAGCAACAGAGTAAACAAAGCCTTATATCTCCGCATCAGAACATCGTAGAAACACGGGGGTTGGACCGTTTGACTCGTGACTCAGAGTGTAATCATTATGGGATGCCAATTTTTTCCCTAGCAACCAAATACAGTACCCTAGCAACAGAGTAAACAAAGCCTTATATCTCGGCATCAGAACATCGTAGAGACACGGGGGTTGGACCGTTTGACTCGTGACTCAGAGTGTAATCATTATGGGATGCCAATTTTTTCCCTAGCAACCAAATACAGTACCCTAGCAACAGAGTAAACAAAGCCTTATATCTCCGCATCAGAACATCGTAGAAACACGGGGGTTGGACCGTTGGACTCGTGACTCGGAGTGTAATCATTATGGGATGCCAATTTTTTCCCTAGCAACCAAATACAGTACCCTAGCAACAGAGTAAACAAAGCCTTATATCTCCGCATCAGAACATCGTAGAGACACGGGGGTTAGACCGTTTGACTCATGACTCGGAGGGTAATCACTAGTGGATGCCATTTTTTTCCCTAGCAACCAAATACAGTACCCTAGCAACAGAGTAAACAAAGCTTTATATCTCCGCATCAGAACATCGTAGAGACATGGGGTTTGGACCGTTTGACTCGTGACTTGGAGGGTAATCACTAGTGGATGCCATTTTTTTCCCTAGCAACCAAATACAGTACCCTAGCAACAGAGTAAACAAAGCCTTATATCTCCGCATCAGAACATCGTAGAGACACGGGGTTTGGACCGTTTGACTCGTGACTCGGAGGGTAATCACTAGTGGATGCCATTTTTTCCCCTAGCAACCAAATACAGTACCCTAGCAACAGAGTAAACAAAGCCTTATATCTCCGCATCAGAACATCGTAGAGACACGGGGGTTGGATCGTTTGACTCGTGACTCGGAGGGTAATCACTAGTGGATGCCATTTTTTTCCTTAGCAACCAAATACAGTACCCTAGCAACAGAGTAAACAAAGCCTTATATCTCTGCATCAGAACATTGTAGAGACACGGGGGTTGGACCGTTTGACTCATGACTCGAAGGGTAATCACTAGTGGATGCCATTTTTTCCCTAGCAACCAAATACAGTACCCTAGCAACAGAGTAAACAAACCCTTATATCTCCGCATCAGAACATCGTAGAGACAAGGGGTTTGGACCGTTTGACTCATGACTCGGAGTGTAATCACTAGTGGATGCCAATTTTCTCCCTAGCAACCAAATACATTACCCTAGCAACAGAGTAAACAAAGCCTTTTATCTCCACATCAGAACATCGCAGAGACACGGGGGTTGGACCGTTTGACTCGTATCTCGGAGTGTAATCACTAGTGGATGCCAATTTTTCCCTAGCAACCAAATACAGTACCCTAGCAGCCGAATAAACAAAGCCTTATATCTTCGCATCAGAATATCGTAGAGACATGTGGGTTGAATTGTTTTACTTTTGGCTTGGAGTATAATCATATATTGTCCCCCGAAATTTGCCACGGCAAGCACCACTTCACATTTTCTTCAGGAAATGTACCTATCTAGTTATTATGTTGGCTTGACAAAGCCAACATACTGTTATTGTAGTTAAACTTATTATTATTATTATTATTTTTCTTCTGAGACTAAATTTCTGCAGCTAACTCGTCCTACAGATTTCAAGCTACATCCACCAAATTTTCCACGGACATTCTGACTGGTCTGAAGAAGTGTGCTATGACTTTTTGAAGGGATCCGACTTACAGAATTCCTATAATGGGAAATTAAAATTCCGAAAGTCCCATTGACTTAACATTGGACAAACTTTGACGGGTTCTAGCTGCGAGCGAGAATTTTGTAGAAACTTGTGGGTTACCACATTTGAAGAGGCTGGCAGGCTGTGTAAGAACATACATCACATTGGGGTGTAAGTTTCACCCCTGGGGTGTAAGAGGCCCCCAAAATTTCCCATTGACTTATAATGGGACAGGAATCATGCCCATACAAGGGAATAAAAACGTTCCAGATGGAATATATTCGCTTTACAGTGTCATAGAGACATGGGGTGGGCTCATTTTACTCAGGCATCCAATCAGTCTCTCAGGATTGTCCCATAGCTATTAAGCCACGCCCATAGCAACCATTTTTGGGCACCCTAGCAACATCTTCCATAGACTGCCATTATAAAATGCCCAGATGGATATCTTTGCAGCAGAGTGTCACAGAGACATGGGGGTGGGCTCATTTTACTCAGGCATCCAATCAGTCTCTGAGGATTCTTATTGAGGTATTAAGCCACGCCCCTAGCAACCAAATATGAGCACCCTAGCAACATAATAAACAAAGCCTTATATCTCTGGATCCGAACATCATAGAGACATGGGGGTTGGGTCTTTTGGTCATGTTAGCCTTATGCTAGCTTCATGCTAAGTCATTCTAGCTTCATGCTAGTTTCATGCTAGCTTTATGCTAATTTCATAATAAATCTTGCTAACTTCATGTTAAATCATGTTAGCATCATGCTAGCTTCATGTTAATTCATATTAACATCATGCTAGCTTTATGCTAATTCATATTAGCATCATGCTAGCTTCATGCTAATTCATGTTAGCATCATGCTAGATTCATGCTAATTCATGTTAGCATCATGCAAGCTTCATGCTAATTCATGTTAGCACTATCCTAGCTTCATGCTAATTCATGTTAGCTTCATGCTAATTCATGTTAGCATCATGTTAGCTTCATGCTAATTCATGTTAACATCATGCTAGCTTCATGCTAATTCATGTTAGCTTCATGCTAATTCATGTTAGCTTCATGTTAGCTTCATGCTAATTCATGTTAGCGTCATGCTAGATTCATGCTAATTCATGTTAGCTTCGTGCTAACTTCATGCTAATTCATGTTAACATCGTGTTAGCTTCATGGTAATTCATGTTAGCATCATGCTAACTTCATGTTAGCTTTGTGCTAGCTTCATGCTAATTCATGTTAGCATCGTGCTAGCTTCATCCTAATTCATGTTAGCTTCGTGCTAGCTTCATGCTAATTCATGTTAGCATCGTGCTAGCTTCATGCTAATTCATGTTAGCTTCGTGCTAGCTTCATGCTAATTCATGTTAGCTTCATGCTAGCTTCATGCTAATTCATGTTAGCATCATGCTAGCTTCATGCTAATTCATGTTAGCATCATGCTAGCTTTATGCTAATTCATGTTAGCTTCATGCTAGCTTCATGCTAATTCATGTTAGCATCATGCTAGCCTCATGCTAATTCATGTTAGCTTCATGCTAATTCATGTTAGCTTCGTGCTAGCTTCATGCTAATTCATGTTAGCATCGTGCTAGCTTCATGTTAGCTTCGTGCTAGCTTCATGCTAATTCATGTTCGCATCATGCTAGCTTCATGCTAATTCATGTTAGCATCGTGCTAGCTTCATCCTAATTCATGTTAGCTTCGTGCTAGCTTCATGCTAATTCATGTTAGCATCGTGCTAGCTTCATGCTAATTCATGTTAGCTTCGTGCTAGCTTCATGCTAATTCATGTTAGCTTCATGCTAGCTTCATGCTAATTCATGTTAGCTTCATGCTAGCTTCATGCTAATTCATGTTAGCATCGTGCTAGCTTCATTCTAATTCATGTTAGCATCGTGCTAGCTTCATGCTAATTCATGTTAGCATCGTGCTAGCTTCATGCTAATTCATGTTAGCTTCGTGCTAGCTTCATGCTAATTCATGTTCGCATCATGCTAGCTTCATGCTAATTCATGTTAGCATCGTGCTAGCTTCATCCTAATTCATGTTAGCTTCGTGCTAGCTTCATGCTAATTCATGTTAGCTTCGTGCTAGCTTCATGCTAATTCATGTTAGCTTCATGCTAGCTTTATGCTAATTCATGTTAGCTTCATGCTAGCTTCATGCTAATTCATGGTAACATCATGCTAGCTTCATGCTAGCTTCATGCTAATGCATGTTAGCATCATGCTAGCTTCATGCTAATTCATGTAAGCATCATGCTAGCTTCATGCTAATTCATGTTAGCTTCATGCTAATTCTTGTTAGCATCATGCTAGCTTCATGTTAATTCATGTTAGCATCATGCTAACTCATGCTAATTCATGTTAACATCATGCTAACTTAGTGCTAAATCATGTTAACGTCATGCTAACTTAGTGCTAAATCATGTTAACATGCTAACTTTTTGTTAAATCATGTTTACGGAAAGTTAGACTACTAAACTAAACTTGTTTTAAGTTTCTTTCAAACTGTTTTAAACATTTAGGCCAGGCTTTGTCAAGCCAACATAAAGTTTGTCTTCAAACTTTTCTATCTAGTTATTATTATTATTATTCTTTTTCTGGACACTTTTTCGGCGCGTAACTCGTCCCGCACGCTTTGTCGTAGACCCATAAATTAGGGCTCAAATCGACCGGCTTATTGAGGAGAGGTGTGCTATGACTTTTATAAGCGATCGGGTGCAGGATTTCCGAAAGGGGGGCGAAAAACCACCCAAAAAATCCCATTGACTTAACATTGCGCCCAACTTTGACGAGTCATAGCTCCGCTCGAGGATTTTGTAGAAACATGTGGGTTACAACATTTGAAGAGGGTGGTAGGCTCTGTAAGAACATGGATCACAATGGGGTGTAAGTTGTACCCCTGGGGTGTAAGAGGTGCCCAAAAGTGCCCCAATGAAAAGTCAATGGGGCAAAATCCCATAGACTTACCATTGCAAAAATTTTGACGGGTCATAGGTCCGAGCCAGGATGTCATAGAAACATGTGGGTTACTAAATTTGAAGAGGGTGCTAAACTCTGTCAGGACGTCCCCCACAATGGGGTGTAAGGTTACCATAGCAACCATTTTGGGCACCCTAGCAACCCATACCATAGACTGCCATTATAAAATGCCCGGATGGATATCTTTGCACCACAGTGTCATAGAGACATGGGGGTGGGCTCATTTTACTCAGGCATCCAATCAGTCTCTCAGGATCCTTACAGACTTACTAAGCCACGCCCCTAGCAACCACTTTTGAGCACCCTAGCAACATAAAATACAAACAGTTATATCTCCGCATCAGAACATCGTAGAGACACGGGGGTTGGACCGTTTTACTTGTGACTAGGGGTGTAATCACTGGGCACATCATTGGCCACTCCCAAGCCACGCCCCTAGCAACCAAATACAGTACCCTAGCAACAGAGTAAACAAAGCCTTATATCTCCGCATCAGAACATCGTAGAGACACGGGGGTTGGACCGTTTTACTTGTGACTCGGAGTGTAATCACTGGGCACATCATTGGCCACTCCCAAGCCACGCCCCTAGCAACCAAATACAGTACCCTAGCAACCGAATAAACAAAGCCTTATATCTCCGCATCAGAACATCGTAGAGACACGGGGTTTGGACCGTTTTACTTGTGACTCGGAGTGTAATCACTGGGCACATAATTGGCCTCTCCCAAGCCACGCCCCTAGCAACCAAATACAGTACCCTAGCAACAGAGTAAACAAAGCCTTATATCTCCGCATCAGAACATCGTAGAGACACGGGGGTTGGACCGTTTTACTTGTGACTCGGAGTGTAATCACTGGGCACATCATTGGCCACTCCCAAGGCACGCCCCTACCAACCAAATACAGTACCCTAGCAACAGAGTAAACAAAGCCTTATATCTCCGCATCAGAACATCGTAGAGACACGGGGGTTGGACCGTTTGACTCGTGACTCGGAGTGTAATCACTAGTGGATGCCAATTTTTTCCCTAGCAACCAAATACAGTACCCTAGCAACAGAGTAAACAAAGCCTTATATCTCCGCATCAGAACATCGTAGAGACATGGGGTTTGGACCGTTTGACTCGTGACTCGGGGGGTAATCACTAGTGGATGCCATTTTTTTCCCTAGCAACCAAATACAGTACCCTAGCAACAGAGTAAACAAAGCCTTATATCTCCGCATCAGAACATCGTAGAGATACGGGGGTTGGACCGTTTGACTCGTGACTCGGAGTGTAATCATTATGGGATGCCAATTTTTTCCCTAGCAACCAAATACAGTACCCTAGCAACAGAGTAAACAAAGCCTTATATCTCCGCATCAGAACATTGTACAGACATGGGGGTTGGACCGTTTGACTTGTGACTCGGAGGGTAATCACTAGTGGATGGCAATTTTTTCCCTAGCAACGAAATACAGTACCCTAGCAACCGGATAAACACAGCCTTATATGTCCGCATCAGAACATCGTAGAGACACGGGAGTTGGATCGTTTTACTTTTGGCTTGGAGTATAATCATATATGGTCCCCAGAATTTTGCCACGGCAAGCACCACTCACATTTTCTTCAGGAAATGTACCTATCTAGTTATTATTATTATTATTCTTTTTCTCCCCCCAAAATTATAAACACTAACTCGTCCTAGGGCTTTCAAGCTACATGCACCAAATTTTCCACAGACCTTCAGACTGGTCTGACTTAGTGTGCTATATCTTTTCTAACTGATGGGACCTTCCGAATTCCTAAACGGGGGTCTCGAACACCCCAAAATTTCCATTGACTTAACATTGAGACAAACTTTGACAGGTCATAGCTGTGAGTGAGAAACTTGTAGAAACTTGTGGCTTACCACATTTAAGGTGGCTGACAGGCTCTGTAAGAACATACATTACAATGGGGTGTAAGCTATACCCCTGGGGTGTAAAAGGCCCCCAAAATTTCCCATTGACTTATAATGGGGCAGGAAACATGCCCATATAAGGGAATAAAAGCATCCCAGATGGAATATCTTTACTTTAGAATGTCCTAGAGACATGGGGGTTGGACCGTTTTACTTGTGGCTTGAAGGTTGATCATTATGGGATGCCATTTTTCTCCCTAGCAACCAAACTTAGTACCCTAGCAACGGAATAAACAAAGCCTTATATCTCCGCTTCAGAACATCATAGAGACACGGGGGTTGGACCGTTTTACTTCTGGCTTGAAGGTTGATCATTATGGGATGCCAATTTTCTCCCTAGCAACCAAACTTAGTACCCTAGCAACGGAATAAACAAAGCCTTATATCTCCGCTTCAGAACATCATAGAGACACGGGAGTTGGACCGTTTTACTTGTGGCTTGAAGGTTGATCATTATGGGATGCCAATTTTCTCCCTAGCAACCAAACTTAGTACCCTAGCAACGGAATAAACAAAGCCTTATATCTCCGCTTCAGAACATCATAGAGACACGGGGGTTGGACCGTTTTACTTGTGGCTTGAAGGTTGATTATTATGGGATGCCAATTTTCTCCCTAGCAACCAAACTTAGTACCCTAGCAACAGAATAAACAAAGCCTTATATCTCCGCTTCAGAACATCATAGAGACACGGGGGTTGGACCGTTTTACTTGTGGCTTGAAGGTTGATCATTATGGGATGCCAATTTTCTCCCTAGCAACCAAACTTAGTACCCTAGCAACGGAATAAACAAAGCCTTATATCTCCGCTTCAGAACATCATAGAGACACGGGGGTTGGCCCGTTTTACTTGTGGCTTGAAGGTTGATCATTATGGGATGCCAATTTTCTCCCTAGCAACCAAACTTAGTACCCTAGCAACGGAATAAACAAAGCCTTATATCTCCGCTTCAGAACATCATAGAGACACGGGGGTTGGACCGTTTTACTTGTGGCTTGAAGGTTGATCATTATGGGATGCCAATTTTCTCCCTAGCAACCAAACTTAGTACCCTAGCAACGGAATAAACAAAGCCTTTTATCTCCGCTTCAGAACATCATAGAGACACGGGGGTTGGACCGTTTTACTTGTGGCTTGAAGGTTGATCATTATGGGATGCCAATTTTCTCCCTAGCAACCAAACTTAGTACCCTAGCAACGGAATAAACAAAGCCTTATATCTCCGCTTCAGAACATCATAGAGACACGGGGGTTGGACCGTTTTACTTGTGGCTTGAAGGTTGATCATTATGGGATGCCAATTTTCTCCCTAGCAACCAAACTTAGTACCCTAGCAATGGAATAAACAAAGCCTTATTTCTCCGCATCAGAACATCATAGAGACACGGGGGTTGGACCGTTTTACTTGTGGCTTGAAGTGTAATCATTATGGGATGCCGATTTTCTCCCTAGCAACCAAACTTAGTACCCTAGCAACAGAACAAACAAAGCCTTACATCTCCGCATCAGAACATCATAGAGACATGGGGGTTGGACCGTTTTACTTGTGGCTTGAAGTGTAATCATTATGGGATGCCAATTTTCTGCCTAGCAACCAAACTTAGTACCCTAGCAACGGAACAAACAAAGCCTTATATCTCCGCATCAGAACATCATAGAGACACGGGGGTTGGACCGTTTTACTTGTGGCTTGAAGGTTGATCATTATGGGATGCCAATTTTCTCCCTAGCAACCAAACTTAGTACCCTAGCAACGGAATAAACAAAGCCTTATATCTCCGCTTCAGAACATCATAGAGACACGGGGGTTGGACCGTTTTACTTGTGGGTTGAAGGTTGATCATTATGGGATGCCAATTTTCTCCCTAGCAACCAAACTTAGTACCCTAGCAACGGAATAAATGTTAGCTTCACTCTAGCTTCATGCTAATCATGTTAGCTTCATGCTAGCTTCATGCTTATCATGCTAGCATCATGCTAGCGTCATGCTAATCATGCTAGCATCATGCTAGCTTCATGCTAATCATGCTAGCATCATGTTAACTTCATGCTAATCATGCTAGCTTCATGTTAGCTTTATGCTAATCTTGCAAGCATCATGCTAGCTTCATGCTAATCATGATAGCATCATGCTAGCTTCATGCTAATCATGATAGTATCATGCTTAATCATGCTACCTTCAAACTTAAACATACTAACTGCCAGCCAGCCTACTAAACTAAACTTCTGTCAAACCGTTTTAAATGTTCAGGCTACGCTTTTTCAAGCCAACATAAAGTTTGTCTTCAAACTTTAATATCTAGTTATTATTATTATTCTTTCTTATCCCCCCAAAATTATAAACACTAACTCGTCCTAGGGCTTTCAAGCTACATGCACCAAATTTTCCACAGACCTTCAGACTGGTCTGACTTAGTGTGCTATATCTTTTCTAACTGATGGGACCTTCCGAATTCCTAAACGGGGGGCTCGAACACCCCAAAATTTCCATTGACTTAACATTGAGACAAACTTTGATGGGTCATAGCTGCGAGTGAGAAACTTGTAGAAACTTGTGGCTTACCACATTTAAGGTGGCTGACAGGCTGTGTAAGAACATACCTAACAATGGGGTGTAAGCTGTACCCCTGGGGTGTAAGAGGCCCCCAAAATTTCCCATTGACTTATAATGGGGTAGGAAACATGCCCATAAAAGGGAATAAAAGCGTCCCAGATGGAATATCTTCACTTTAGAATGTCGTAGAGACATGGGGGTGGGCTCATTATACTCAGGCATCCAATCAGTCTCTTAGGGTCACCCCAAAGCTATTAAGCCACGCCCCTAGCAACAATTTTGGGTACCCTAGCAACATCTCCCATAGACTACCATTATAAAAAGCCCAGATGGATATCTTTGCACCAGAGTGTCATAGAGACATAGGGGTGGGCTCATTTTACTCAGGAATCCAATCAGTCTCTTAGGATTCTTATTGATGTATTAAGCCACGCCCCTAGCAACCAAATATGAGCACCCTAGCAACATAATAAACGAAGCCTTATATCTCTGGATCTGAACATCATAGAGACATGGGGGTTGGGTCTTTGGGTCATGTTAGCTTCATGCTAGCTCCATGCTAAGTCATACTAGCTTCATGCTAGTTTCATGCTAGCTTTATGCTAATTGCATAATAAATCTTTCTAACTTCATGCTAAATCATGCTAAATCATGCTAGCTTCATGCTAATCATGCTAGCATCATGCTAGCTTCATGCTAATCATGCTAGCATCATGCTAGCTTCATACTAAATCATCCTAGTTTCATGCTAATCATGCGAGCATCATGCTAGCTTCATGCTAATCATGTTACCATCATGCTAGCTTCATGCTAATCATGCGAGCATCATGCTAGCTTCATGCTAATCATGTTACCATCATGCTAGCTTCATGCTAATCATGCTAGCATCATGCTAGCTTCATGCTAATCATGCTAGCATCATGCTAATCATGCTAACATCATGCTAGCTTCATGCTAATCATGCTAGCATCATGCTAGCTTCATGCTAATCATGCTAGCATCATGCTAACTTCATGCTAAACATGCTAGCATCATGCTAGCTTCATGCTAATCATGCTAGCATCATGCTAGCTTCATGCTAATCATGCTAGCATCATGCTAGCTTTATGCTAATCATGCTAGCATCATGCTAGCTTCATGCTAATCATGCTAGCATCATGCTAGCTTCATGCTAATCATGCTAGCATCATGCTAGCTTCATGCTAATCATGCTAGCATCATGCTAGCTTCATGCTAATCATGCTAGCATCATGCTAGCTTCATGCTAATCATGCTAGCATCATGCTAGCTTTATGCTAATCATGCTAGCATCATGCTAGCATCATGCTAGCATCATGCTAGCTTCAATGCTAATCATGCTAACATCATGCTAGCTTCATGCTAATCATGTTACCATCATGCTAGCTTCATGTTAATCATGCTACCATCATGTTAGATTCATGCTAATCATGCTAGCTTCATGCTAATCATGCTAACATCATGCTAGCTTCATGCTAATCATGCTAACATCATGCTAACTTCATGCTAATCATGCTAACATTATGCTAGCTTCATGCTAATCATGCTAACATCATGCTAGCTTCATGCTAATCATGTTAGCATCATGCTAGCTTCATGCTAATCATGCTACCATCATGTTAGATTCATGCTAATCATGCTAACATCATGCTAACTTCATGCTAATCATGCTAACATCATGCTAGCTTCATGCTAATCATGCTAGCATCATGCTAACTTCATACTAATCATGCTAGCATCATGGTAGCTTCATGCTAATTATGCTAGCATCATGCTAGCATCATGCTAATCATGCTAGCTTCACGTTAAATCATGCTAGCTTCATGCTAATCATGCTATTCTCATGCTAACTTCATGTTAATCATGCAAGCCTCGTGCTAGCTTCATGCTAGCTTCATGCTAATCTTGCTAGTTTCATGCTAGCTTCATGCTAATCATGCTAACATCATGCTAGCTTCATGCTAATCATGCTAGCATCATGCTAGCTTCATGCTAATCATGCTAGAATCATGCTAGTTTCATGCTAATCATGCTAGCTTTATGCTAGCTTCATGCTAACCATGCTAGCATCATGCTAGCTTCATGCTAATCATGCTAGCATCATGCTAGCTTCATGCTAATCATGCTAGTTTCATGCTAGCTTCATGTTAATCATGCTAACATCATGCTAGCTTCATGCTAATCATGCTAGCATCATGCTAGCTTCATGCTAATCATGCTAGAATCATGCTAGTTTCATGCTAATCATGCTAGCTTTATGTTAGCTTCATGCTAATCATGCTAGCATCATGCTAGCTTCATGCTAATCATGCTAGCATCATGCTAGCTTCATGCTAATCATGCTAGCATCATGCTAGCTTCATGCTAATCATGCTAGCATCATGCTAGCTTCATGCTAATCATGCTAGTTTCATGCTAGCTTCATGTTAATCATGCTAACATCATGCTAGCTTCATGCTAATCATGCTAGCATCATGCTAGCTTCATGCTAATCATGCTAGAATCATGCTAGTTTCATGCTAATCATGCTAGCTTCATGTTAGCTTCATGCTAATCATGCTAGCATCATGCTAGCTACATGCTAATCATGCTAGCATCATGCTAGCTTCATGCTAATCATGCTAGCATCATGCTAGCTTCATGCTAATCATGCTAGCATCATGCTAGCTTCCTGCTAGCTTCATGCTAATCATGCTAGCATCATGCTAGCTTCATGTTAATCATGCTAGCATCATGCTAGCTTCATGGTAATCATGCTAGCATCATGCTAGCTTCATGCTAGCTACATGCTAATCATGCTAGCATCATGCTAGCTACATGCTAATCATGCTAGCTTCATGCTAATCATGCTAGCATCATGCTAGCTTCATGCTTATCATGCTAGCATCATGCTAGCTTCATGCTAATCATGCTAGCATCATGCTAATCATGCTAACATCATGCTAGCTACATGCTAATCATGCTAGCATCATGTTAGCTTCATGCTAATCATGCTAGCATCATGCTAGCTTCATGCTAGCTTCATGCTAATCATGCTAGCTTCATGCTAACATCATGGTAGCTTCATGCTAATCATGCTAGCATCATGCTAGCTTCATGCTAACATCATGCTAACTTCATGCTAATTATGCTAGCATCATGCTAGCTTCATGCTAATCATGCTAGCATCATGCTAGCTTCATGCTAATCATGTTAGCTTCATGCTAGCTTCATGCTAATCATTTTAGCTTCATACTTAAACATACTAACTGCCAGATAGCCTACTAAACTAAACTTCTGTCAATCCGTTTTAAACGTTCAGGCTACGCTTTTTCAAGCCAACATAAAGTTTGTCTTCAAACTTTAATATCTAGTTATTATTCTTCTTCTTAGCGAAATTTCTGCAGCTAACTCGTCGGACAGCTTTCAAGCTACATCCACCAAATTTTCCACGGACATTCTAACTGGTCTGAAGAAGTGTGCTATATCTTTTTGAAGGGATCTAACTTACAGAATTCCTAAAACGGGAATTTAAAATTCCAAAAGTCCCATTGACTTAACATTGGACAAACTTTGACGGGTCATAGCTGCAAGCGAGAAATTTGTAGAAACTTGTGGGTTACCACATTTGAAGAGGCTGGCAGACACTGTGAGAACATACCTCACATTGGGGTGTAAGTTTCACCCCTGGGGTGTAAGACACCCCCAAAATTCCCCATTGACTTATAACGGGGCAGGAAACATGCCCATATAAGGGAATAAAAACGTTCCAGATGGAATATATTCGCTTTACAGTGTCATAGAGACATGGGGGTGGGCTCATTTTACTCAGGCATCCAATCAGTCTCTCGGGATCGTCCCATAGCTATTAAGCCACGCCCATAGCAACCATTTTTGGGCACCCTAGCAACATCTTCCATAGACTGCCATTATAAAATGCCCAGATGGATATCTTTGTAGCAGAGTGTCACAGAGATATGGGGGTGGGCTCATTTTACTCAGGCATCCAATTAGTCTCTGAGGATTCTTATTAAGGTATTAAGCCACGCCCCTAGCAACCAAATATGAGCACCCTAGCAACATAATAAACAAAGCCTTATATCTCTGGATCCGAACATCATAGAGACATGGGGGTTGGGTCTTTTGGTCATGTTAGCTTTATGCTAGCTTCATGCTAAGTCATACTAGCTTCATGCTAGTTTCATGCTAGCTTTATGCTAATTTCATAATAAATCTTGTTAACTTCATGTTAAATCATGTTAACATCATGCTAGCTTCATGCTAATTCATGTTAGCTTCATGCTAACTTCATGCTAATTCAAGTTAACATCGTGCTAGCTTCATGGTAATTTATGTTAACATTGTGCTAGCTTCATGCTAATTCATGTTAGCTTCGTGCTAGCTTCATGCTAATTCATGTTAGCTTCGTGCTAGCTTCATGCTAATTCATGTTAGCTTCGTGCTAGCTTCATGCTAATTCATGTTAGCAACGTGCTAGCTTCATGCTAATTCATGTTAGCATCGTGCTAACTTCATGCTAATTCATGTTAGGTTCATGCTAATTCTTTTTAGCTTCATGCTAATTCATGTTAGCATCATGCTAGCTTCATGCTAATTCATGTTAGCATCGTGCTAGCTTCATGTTAATTCATGTTAGCATTGTGTTAGCTTCATGTTAATTCATGTTAGCATCATGCTAGCTTCATGCTAATTCATGTTAGCATCATGTTAGCTTCATGTTAACATCATGCTAGCTTCATGCTAATTCATGTTAGCATCATGCTAGCTTCATGCTAATTCATGTTAGCATCATGCTAACTTCATGGTAATTCATGTAAGCTTCATGCTAGCTTCATGCTAATTCATGTTAGCATCATGCTAGCTTCTTGTTAATTCATGTTAGCATCATGCTAGCTTCATGCTAATTCATGTTAGCATCATGCTAGCTTCATGCTAATTCATGTTAGCATCATGCTAGCTTCATGCTAATTCATGTAAGCTTCATGCTAGCTTCATGCTAATTCATGTTAGCTTCATGCTAATTCATGTTAACTTCATGCTAATTCATGTTAGCATCACGCTAGCTTTATGCTAATTCATGTTAGCATCATGCTAGCTTCATGCTAATCATGCTAACTTCATGCTAATCATGCTAACAGCCAGATAGCCTACTAAAATAAACTTCTGTCAAACCATTTTAAATGTTCAGGCTACGCTTTTTCAAGCCAACATAAAGTTTGTCCTCAAACTTTAATATCTAGTTAGTGGTGCTTGCATTTATGCAAAGCATCACTATTACTATTGCTCAGGGATATTATTATTTTTATTATTATTAGTGGTGCTTGCATTTATGCAAAGCATCACTATTACTATCTTGCATACTTATTATGTTGGCTTTGAAAAAGCCAATATATTGTTATTGCTATTAAACTTATTATTAGTGGTGCTTGCATTTATGCAAAGCATCACTATTACTATCTTGCATACTTATTATTATTATTATTAGTGGTGCTTGCATTTATGCAAAGCATCACTATTACTATCTTGCATACTTATTATTATTATTAGTGGTGCTTGCATTTATGCAAAGCATCACTATTATTATTGCAAAAATTATTATTAGTGGTGCTTGCATTTATGCAAAGCATCACTATTACTATTCCTCAGGGATATTATTATGTTGGCTTTGAAAAAGCCAATATATTGTTATTGCTATTAAACTTATTATTATTATTCTTTTTCTCCCCCCAAAATTTCGGCAACTAACTCGTCCTAGGGCTTTCAAGCTACATGCACCAAATTTTCCACAGACCTTCAGACTAGTCTGACTTAGTGTGCTATATCTTTTCTAACTGATGGGACCTTCCGAATTCCTAAACGGGGGTCTCGAACACCCCAAAATTTCCATTGACTTAACATTGAGACAAACTTTGACGGGTCATAGCTGTGAGTGAGAAACTTGTAGAAACTTGTGGCTTACCACATTTAAGGTGGCTGACAGGCTCTGTAAGAACATACATCACAATGGGGTGTAAGCTATACCCCTGGGGTGTAAGAGGCCCCCAAAATTTCCCATTGACTTATAATGGGGCAGGAAACATGCCCATATAAGGGAATAAAAGCGTCCCAGGTGGAATATCTTTACTTTAGAGTGTCGTAGAGACATGGGGGTGGGCTCATTTTACTCAGTCATCCAATCAGTCTCTTAGGATCGCCCCAAAGCTATTTAGCCACGCCCCTAGCAACAATTTTGGGTACCCTAGCAACATCTCCCATAGACTACCATTATAAAAAGCCCAGATGGATATCTTTACACCAGAGTGTCATAGAGACATAGGGGTGGGCTCATTTTACTCAGGCATCCAATCAGTCTTAATAGGATTCTTATTGAGGCATTAAGCCACGCCCCTAGCAACCAAATTTGAGCACCCTAGCAACATAATAAACAAAGCCTTATATCTCTTGGTCTGAACATCATAGAGACATGGGGGTTGGGTCTTTGGGTCATGTTAGCTTCATGTTAGCTCCATGCTAAGTCATACTAGCTTCATGCTAGTTTCATGCTAGCTTTATGCTAATTTCATAATAAATCTTGCTAACTTCATGCTAAATCATGCTAACTTCATATTAAATCTTGTTAGCTGCACGCTAAATAGTGCTAGCGTCATGCTAATCATGTTAGCATCATGCTAATCATGCTAGCTTCACGTTAAATCATGCTAGCTTCATGCTTATCATGCTAACCTCATGCTTACTTCATGCTAATCATGCTAGCCTCATGCTACCTTCATGCTAATCATGCTAACATCATGCTAACTTCATGCTAATCATGCTAGAATCATGCTAACTTCATGCTAATCATGCTAGAATCATGATAGCTTCATGCTAATCATGCTAGAATCATGCTAGTTTCATGCTAGCATAATGCTAGCTTCATGCTAATCATGCTAACATCATGCTAGCTTCATGCTAATCATGCTAGCAACATGCTAGCTTTATGCTAATCATGCTAGCAACATGCTAGCTTCATGTTAATCATGCTAACATCATGCTAACTTCATGCTAGCTTCATGCTTATCATGCTAACATCATGCTAGCTTCATGCTAATCATGCTAACATCATGCTAACTTCATGCTAGCTTCATGCTTATCATGTTAGCATCATGCTAGCTTCATGCTAATCATGCTAGCATCATGTTAGCTTCATGCTAATCATGCTAGCTTCATGCTAATCATGCTAACATCATGCTAGCATCATGCTAGCTTCATGCTAATCATGCTAGCAACATGCTAGCTTCATGTTAATCATGCTAGCATCATGCTAGCTTCATGCTAATCATGCTAACATCATGTTAGCTTCATGCTAATCATGTTAACATCATGCTAGCTTCATGCTAATCATGCTAGCAACATGCTAGCTTTATGCTAATCATGCTAGCATCATGCTAATCATGCTAGCAACATGCTAGCTTCATGCTAATCATGCTACCATCATGCTTACTTCATGCTAGCTTCATGCTAATCATGTTAGCATCATGCTAGCTTCATGCTAATCATGCTAGCTTCATGCTAATCATGCTAGCATCATGTTAGCTTCATGTTAATCATGCTAGCATCATGCTAGCTTCATGCTAATCATGCTAGCATCATGCTAGCTTCATGCTAATCATGCTAGCATCATGCTAGCTTCATGCTAATCATGCTAGCATCATGCTAGCTTCATGCTAATCATGCTAGTATCATGCTAGCTTCATGCTAATCATGCTAGCATCATGCTAGCTTCATGCTAATCATGCTAGCATCATGCTAGCTTCAAGCTAATCATGCTAGCATCATGCTAGCTTCATGCTAATCATGCTAGCATCATGCTAGCTTTATGCTAATCATGCTAACATCATGCTAATCATGCTAGCATCATGCTAACTTCATGCTAATCATGCTAACATCATGCTAGCTTCATGCTAATCATGTTAGCATCATGCTAGCTTCATGCTAATCATGCTAGCATCATGCTAGCTTCATGCTAATCATGCTAACTTCATGTTAATCATGCTAGCATCATGTTAGCTTCATGTTAATCATGCTAGCATCATGCTAATCATGCTAACATCATGCTAGCTTCATGCTAATCATGTTAACATCATGCTAGCTTCATGCTAATCATGTTAACATCATGCTAGCTTCATGCTAATCATGTTAGCATCATGTTAGCTTCATGCTAATCATGCTAGCATCATGCTAATCATGCTAGCATCATGCTAGATTGATGCTAATCATGCTAGCATCATGCTAACTTGATGCTAATCATGCTAGCTTCATGCTAATCATGCTAGCTTCATACTAATCATGCTAGCATCATGCTAGCTTCATGCTAATCATACTAGCATCATGCTAGCTTCATGCTAATTATGCTAGCATCATGCTAGCTTCATGCTAATCATGCTAGCTTCATGCTAATCATGCTAGCATCATGCTAGCTTTATGCTAATCATGCAACATGATGCTAGCTTCATGTTAATCATGCTAGCTTCATGTTAATCATGCTAACATCATGTTAGATTCATGGTAATCATGCTAACATCATGCTGACTTCATGTTAAATCATGCTAACTTCATTCTAAATCATGCTAGCGTCATGATAACTTCATGCTAAATCATACTAGCTTCATGCTAACTTCATGCTAAATCATGGTAGCTTCATGCTAACTTCATTTTAATTCATTCTAAATCATGGTAGCTTCATGTTAACCTCATGCTAAATCATACTAGCTTCATGCTAAATTATGCTAGTTTCATGCTAACCTAATGTTAAATCTTGCTAGCTTCATGATAAATCATGTTAACTTTTTGTTAAATCATGCAAACTTCATGCTAACTTTAGGTTAAATACTGTTAACTTCATGCTAAATCATGTTACAATCATGTTTAATCATGTTACAATCATGTTAACTTCATGGTAAAGCATGTTAACATCATGTTAGCTTAATGGTAAATTATTTTACATTATGTTAGCTTTTATTATATTTTTAACGTACATGTGTTGTTGCTCCGCAATACAGTAGCACTTCCAGTTTTACTATTGAAAAGAATCCGGTGTCATATGCAATTCTGTCCCCCTTGCAATTCACCCCTGCGTGATTCCATTGGCTGAAAAAACACATGGGTAGTTTTTAGCACCATATTACAATTCCTTCAAAATTGTGTTATGTTTTATGTCATTAGAATGTTGTTAAAATTATAATTGATGTAAATGATATGTTTTATATTGTATTTCGACTCGGCGCAGTAACACCCTCCCTCTCCCATTATGAGAGGGAGAAGGGGAGCGGATTTTTCAGGCGAGTCGAAGTACTCCCAAAAGTGCTATTACGCCATAAAATATAGTTCCTCTTTTAAATCCGCTTAGAAAAGCGCTATGTTTTATTTTGTACCACCAAAATTGTTCGTATAACTACTCGTCTTAAATAGGAAAAACGTTGATGTGTTTGGTCACTTCTAACTTTATCTCTGTTTGGTACCATTGAATGAATGGGGCTAAGCTAAATGCTATCGAAGTGTCGCAGCACGCCCCAGCGCTTCCGTGCACGCACTAAGATGATAGAGGAATGTATCAACTCTTCTTAGTTAAGGTAATAACATAGTTTAATATGGAAAATGGATAGACTATTCCTTTAAGTATGTTAATAATTCACAAAAGTTACAGGATTGATTTTTGTAAAGCAGATGATGACACACAACTGCTGACGTGTTTGCAACATAAATATTAGGTTATTATATTATTTTTGTAGCTCTTATTTAAGAAGTATTTTGTATGCTTTTATTTTGTACAACGTAATTAGTTTGCTAGACTGCTATGAGATATTGCAATAAAAAAATTTGACCAGGCATTAGTGTTAGATATCAGCCGGGGGGGCTGTAGGGGAGCAGAATCACAGGGGGGGCAAAATTCATTCCACCAGACCTCTTTTTCGCATGCTTTTGCCATGGTGAATCATAATATCTAAGCTCCATTAATAATGGATTTTCATAGTGGTTGTGCACATTTTAAAATATTGTTACTTGTCTACAAACTTTTACATGGCTTAGCACAGACCTATCTTTCTAAACTACTGACTGAATATCAACCTTCAAGATCTCTTCTGTCATCAAATCAGGCTTTATTATGTACCCCTAAATCGAGGCTTAAGTGTAGGGGAGATTAAAGGACAAGTTCTGTATTTTACACTTAAAGCCCTGTTTTCAGATTTTTTATGATGAAATAGAACGATTTTGACTGAAATTTCGACATATTTCGGGTGTTTGTGTATCACCTCCCACCTCTACAATGGGTTTAATGGTGCACTGGAACAATCCTTCCTAAAATACCTCTTTGTAAACGAAAGTTTAATGCATTTTAGGAAGGATTGTTCCAGTGCACCATTAAACCCATTTTAAAGGTGGGAGGTGAAACACAAACACTCGAAAATTCTCGGGGCAGCCGCATATGTCAATATTTCAGTCAAAACCATTCCATTTCACCATAAACAATCTGAAAACAGGGCTTTAAGTGTAAAATACCGAACTTGTCCTTTAAGCTTTTTACATTGCAGCTCCCAGGCTTTGGAATGCCTTTCCAATTAGCATAAGACAAGCTCCACCTCTTCTCACTTTTAAGTCCAGACCTAAAACTTTTTAAATTTCAAAAGCTTTTGATTGACATTGTCATGCATATTAATCATGTAATTGTGCGATTTTATGTTCATTTCTTTTTTTTGTTATTTGTATTGTTTGTATGTTATTTTTAGTATGATTTTGATTACATTGTCAATGGCACATCAGTTGACAGCCATTGTTTTTAATTGTGCTATACAAATAAATTGTCATCTTAGCAACCACATAGCAAGACTATAACAACCACCCAGCGTTCCCATAGAAACTACTTAGCAGCACTCTAGCAAAAACCTTTAAAACCACATAACTGTATCATGCTAAAACATGTTATCATTATTGTAAAACAAGCTAACAACATGATAAAATGTGTTGCCCTTATTCAAGGTGTTTCATTTTGTTATCATGCTAAAACACAAATGTTAAAATATTTTAGCTTAATATTTACATCATTGCTTAAACATACAGTTTTATTGTATGAGGGGTTTGGATATGCTGTAATGAAATATTAAAGAACCACAAGAAGTAAGTTTGTTTAAACAGTGATTTATTTGTATTGATACACACACACACACACACACACAAACACAGAAATTTGTATATGTTTATTTGTGTATATTAAAGTCATCCATTTGGCTTCCAGTTTTCTATAAAATGTAGCCTTAGAAATTTAGAGATGATTCTCAAGTGACCCACATTTGATTGTCCATAATTGTTTAATCTCACACTCAAGTAGTGTGGCAACAAAAATCAGAATTGCCTGTCAGGAGGATGTGGTCGAGGAGCTGGTCGGGGTGATCTGGTGGATTTTTGATTGAGGCAGCTTGTAATGTCTTACAGCCCCTCCTATTTGATGCTTTTGGCCCAAAAAGCATCATATCCACTTCTTGATCTATTTCACACCTGCCTGCTCGGGCAGGTGCCCAGGGCGGTGATGTCCTGCCTTAGGTTGCCCTCCGCTGGCCAAAAGAGAGTCTTACCCGTCATTGGATCATCACCTCATGCACCTGGTTCATGCTCCATCCCATTTGGCAACTCTTATCATGTAGGTGTTTTTTGGGTTGGTAGTGGGGCACTTGAGAACCAACATAGCAAATCTATCATAACCAAATACAAAAAAAATCAAATGCATGAGTCTTTTTACATTTACATTTTTTATGTTTTAATGTGTTTATCATGCTTAAAAACATAGTATATGTTGCTGTTTAAATGTTTAAATCATGAATAGTATAGGAAAATTGGAAGAGTATGAAAACTGCGTGTGTGTCTGTGTACACACATGCGCATACCTAGTTTTCATTATGTTGAGAGGACCAAATGTCCCCATAAAAATAAAAAGTGTGTGTGTGTGCACATGTGCACAAACACCTGGTATTTACGTTGTGGGGACCAAATGTCCCCACACAGATAAAAATGAATCAAATAGAATGTGTGTTTGTTTGTGTGTGTGTGTGTGTGTGTGTGTGTGTGTGTGTGTGTGTGTGTGTGTGTGTGTGTGTGTGTGTGTCTGTGCATTTAAATAGCAGGGTTGCATCATCCCTGATAGTAAATGTGATAAATTGAATTCATCTACATTTATGGAATATGAAAACATTATAATATATATATCTTGTTCATGTGACAGATTGTTGTTTGTGGGTATATTTTATTAAAATCTTTTCAAACTGGAATGTTTTAAAAGCAATGTTAATCCTAATGTGTACTTTGTAAGTTTTACAGCTGATAATTTCTTACAGTATCTATTCCAAAACACAGTAGACAGGATCGTGATAACTGTAGTATGTCTGCAGTACTCCTGCTGTGACATGTGAGTGGGTGCTACTTATAAACACAGGATCCAGAAGGGTGTTGTTTTCAGTAGTCCCAGTGTGGATCAGTTGTGTATATCCTTTGTCATTAAACAGTTTCAAAATGGGTTTGTTTCCATGGGACAGCTGGTCTTCATTGAAGTCTCCTAAAATTATAACAGGGTTGATGTTTATGATTTCCAGGGATGTCAAAAGGGCATTTAGGTTAGTCAAAAACACTCCTAGGTTGTATTTAGGTGGTCTGTAGATTACTGTGACCAGTGCTTCTTTGGGGACTTCTATTTTTAAAACCAAATATTCCAGGTCTGTCACGTTCTGTATGTACATCAGAGGATGAGCTTGTAAGCTATTTCTCACATAAATGGCCACTCCACCACCATTTCTGTTTGCCAACTGTAGATTATTTGTATAGGATGTATGTCTGTTGCGATTATAAATTCTGTATCCTTCCAGCTGGAGACACTCATGAGCAGATGAGCCAGACAGGTGTGTTTCAGTGAGACACAAAACATCAGCCAACAAAAGCTCATGATGACTTTTTAAATCATCCATATGACACTGTAGTCCCTCTATGTTATGATGAATGATAGTAAGAGGAGAATTGACATCATACTCAGTGTGTAGAAGAGGTTGGACATGTTGAAAGTCAGCTTTTGGCATGTTCTCCAAAGAGGCATTTATTTCTGGATCGCAGTAAATTTTTTTTTCATCAAAGTCTATGATGTGCAATCCACTAAGCGCTGTGGTTCTGCTTAGTGCAACATATGCCATGCCTGGTTCAAAAATATGCTTCAGAGATACAACAGCACGACCAGTTGTCATTCCTTGAACTTTGTGTATAGTGCATGCAAAAGCAAGTTTCATGGGAAATTGCCTTCGAACTGTTCCCTTTTTTTTTAGCGGCTCCTCTGACCTCTCAATATAAACAATGTTGTCATCTCCACCAGGTGCTTTGTTACGATGTTTATGTCCAGCATTTACATCATCCAGGTAAAGACCAATTAACATCACATATGGAACACCATCTCGTTCCTGAGTTGTAATTTTTGCCACTTTACCAAAAGTACCATTAACCAGTCCATCTTCCACATCAATATTTCTGGTAAGCATTACTCGTGCACCAATTGCAATCTGTAGTTTGTCAATAAGATCACCTTTGTCTCCTTTAAATGGTGCAGCTTGCTTTTTCATTTCACCTGTTCGGGGATCTTTTTTGTAGTCATTGGCATCAATAGTAATAATATTTGAAAATTGAGAGAATATGGCGGCAGTGTTGTGATTGTCTACCTCTTTATTGGTTGCAAAAATGTGTAATGCATCAGTGGGACACTCTTCGGGAGACAAACGTATGACAGTTTGTAACATGCACTGGTCTGCAGCTGTGAGCCTGTCATGCTTCTGTTTTACTCTCAGTCTGTTGAGCAGCTCAGCATATTCAAGATCCTCTCTCTGTCTCATAATCTGTGTCAGTGTTATGATCTGAAATTGATCTTTCCAGAAGTCCAACACATGATTCTCATACACACAGAGTGGTCTAGCTCGGCCAAGCGGGGGAAGTTGTAAAAAATCTCCAACAGCAAGAACAGACAATCCGCCAAAAGGTTTCTGGTTTCCTTTAATCTGTTGCAGTCTCCAGTTAACATACGCAAACAACTGTTTTGATACCATAGATATTTCATCTATTATTATAATGTGTACGTTAGAAAAATCTGCCCTGATTTCATCCAAGCTGTTTCCTAGGCCTTGGTATGGAGGTTTTAAGCTTCTTGGGAGTTTTAAAAGACAGTGCAATGTTTTACCAGAAATGTTAAAAGCAGCAGTACCCGTAAATGCTGTTAAAAGAACTGTTGGTTTGGAAATGTCAGTGTGCTCTCTCACGCATGGAAGTTTGCGCAATATTTTAGATGCTTCTGCATGAATAGATTTAATAACATGTGATTTGCCAACTCCTGCTCCTCCATTCAAAAAATATAGAAACTGTTGTGGGTTTTCACCAGAAACACATCTTTTGCACCAGTCTCGCACGGCATAAAATACAGAAGCTTGTGTTTGATTTAAGCTTTGAAACATTTTGCGAATCTGTGCAGAATTGAGCTGGGGAACTTCTATTACTGGCATAGCTGTATTATTGACAGAAGAAGATGCTGTATATTCAGGAATATCATCTTGTTCATCGTTTGCATCAGATGGTTCACGTTCCATTATGCATTCCAGCCTGATCACCTCAGTTGCCGGTGCTAAGGTTGTCCATGCATCCTCGACTGGACCGTTCTGTTCAAAATCCTCAATTGCTTGTTCTATTGCCTCATTATGCTTCTCATACTTTTCACGGTTTATATTTACAATCATGCACACGCGTTGGAGTTCATCAGTGCCGGGAAGGTTTACTGAAGCAAATTTGTAAAATGATTCATATGTTGGGAATCTTGGAGACTTAAGCTGTTCATCTGTGCGATATGGTAGGTAGAGTTTTAACAATGTTCCAAAGTATTTTTCTGGGTTTTTTTGTTGTGAGAAACGAGCAAATCTAATAACAGCAGGTTTACCCCGTGTTCTTTTTTGAACGTGTCCTATATTCTTTTGGAGTGCCAAAACATTTTTACCCTTTTTCTGTCTTCCATAAACAATGCGGTATTCACTTGCAAATTCTGCCATGCACATGTTATCAAATTCAGGTTTGTTTGGTCTGGCCTTGTACTTTTCTGGCAGTCCAGTCATCCACACATTCTCTAAGTCAGGGTCCATTGTCTGTAAATACTTTATTGGTAAACTCATCTTTACAGCATTGTCATCAGTGGGTATGAATATGACAGCTCGTGATGATGATTTCAGTTTTAGACTGCATGTGCGAGCAACTGCTTCTTGAGCGGAAACTTCCCTAGATTTTGCATAGCAATTCATGACCTGCTTCATGCTTTCACAGTCAGACATGTTATCATGACTTGAGTCTTTTATTACTTTTTTTAAATAATCACTCATCTCATGTTCAGCTTTTGAAATGTATGAGAGAATGTACATGATACAACTGTATGGATTGATAATGAACTGTATGTCCATGTTTGCATTCCAGGCTCTTAACAGCATTGGATTATAGCCATTAACCCAGCAGTCACGTGGTCGTCTCTCCATGACAATTACATTTGATGTTGACAGACATTGAAAATATTTTTTATATTCTTCATAAGTCATGTTTACTTTTTGAAGCAGCTGTGCTGTGGTTTCAAAACTCTGTGTTGTGTCATTCAGCAGATCCCACACTTTTTGAAGTTGTGCTTTTGCTTGTGCAGTACTGTCATTTTCTCTCTCCTCTGTTGCTTCATTTTCTTCATCAGATTGATCTATTGGAGGAGGCCTGGGACGAGTTATCATGGTTGTGTTCATGGGTGGTTTGGGAAATCCAAATCTACAGTGCTTATTGTTTTTTCTACAGGATTTGGAGTGGTTACGACTGTGCATCTGTACTTCACTTACAATTCTATGCAGTTCTGGGTCTTTGTTTGGGTCTGGTAGTTTACATGAGATATATTTATCAATGAAATTGCACACATCTTCATCTTGATCTTTTTCAAATTCTGGAGAATCTTTCACCCAAAATAGGCAGTGACTGTGTGGAGAGCCACGCTGTTGAAATTCTACTCTATAAAAAAAGTCAATTACCTCACCGATGGGTTGAGCAGGTGACATTATTAGATCTCTTATCAAGGCTTCAACTCGTTTTTCAAACATGCGCATGGCTGTGACTGGGTTGCTTTTAAGAATGTCACATTTCTCTGACCAGTCTAATTCAGAAAAGTTCACTGTTTCACCTTGTTGGGCTTTAATAGCAGTAATAACTTCTGGCCATCTCATCTCAGCAGCACTAAATGTACAGAAAAATGTAGGTGTGCCCAGTTGTCTTAACATAGAGAACAGATCACGCAGAGTTTTCTCCCAGTAAGCTGGTGTTCCTCTTAGTGGCTGCATGAAACGTGTTGCCTCTTTGTTGTGTACAAGTTTTTCTAACTCAGATTTATCCTGCAGCAGTGAACAGTTTATTCTACGACCATCACGTGTCATGGGTTTTGCTTTTCTCAACTGAATGGACATACTAGATGTGGCCATGTGCATTTCTGTGACAAACTGTGCAAAAAATATGTAGTTTGTATCCTTTGCACAACGGTTATCTACAGAGAATAACCTGGTGTTAAAGTATCTGCTGGGGGAGACACATTTCACTCTGTCAGGCTCATCAAAAGTGTTCTTTCCATCAGGAAACTGCACTGGAAATGCCATAGACTCGAGCTTAGGAATTTTAAAAATGCTTACAGGACTGTTTTTCTCTGCAGGGGCAATACAAAATATTCCATCATCATAAGACAACAAATGTTGACCAGGATCTGGGGGCTGTAGACATGTGTCCAAGACAAGACCAGAGTTTTGTTCATTATTAGATTCAGGGTCATCACTTGAATTATCATCATTTTCATTGCTTTGTCGTTCTGTGTTTTCACTTTGGCTGTTGTTGTCAATGTCCATTGGCTCATCATGTGCGCTGCTGTCATTTATAACAATATTTTTATATTCTGAATGCATATCTTTAAGTTTTCCTAAAGCAGATAAAACCTTGTGCATATTCATAGTCTGATACTGATAATGACCTTGGTAACAAAGACGTCTTTTCAGTTTCACTGTAAGCAGCTGTGATTCACTTCTTGGCCTAGGTAAACAATTAACTGTTGTTTCCATTTCAGATGCAACTGAAATTACAGCGCCCTTTATGGCTCTCTGCTGGCCTTTAGGAAGTGTTAATATTTTAGCAAAAGGAATGTACTTTGCAATAACATGTCTTTCTAGAATATTCAAATTGCATAGCTCTGGAGGAATAGGACTAAACTGAAGCTTATTGGCTACAGCAATGTCTGGCATTGTACCTCTCAAAAGTGTTGAATGGCAGCTGTGACAGATCCATTCTGTGTTCCTCATACAGTGATCAGTACAATCAGAACAAATGTGAACATAGTTACCTGTCAAACATAGTGAAACAACTGTTGGATTCTTTTGATAGCTTTCACGATCACAGGTGCGCACTTGATTTGAGAAGAGTGCTCTTGAACAGCATGTGCATATATATGTTGGTCCCTGTTTTATAATGTCTCTGAAAGTTTGCAATGCCTTCAATATTACTGGATTCTGTATTTCAACAGGTTGGTTATTTCTGAACACTTGTGTTGCCTGGCGCACACAGTCAATTACTTTATATTTTTGCTGTATGTCTTGTGCACAGTTTATCTTGTGAAGTATTTTGAGTGCTGATATTCTGTCTTTAGCTTTGAATAAATTATATGATTTCTGACGAGCCCTGAAGAGTGAGTCTTGCTGATAACGTTTTTTAAACACGTCCTTTCTTTGTTCATAGAATTTTGGGTCTATTTTGCACCGATTCATATAATAGTCTTTTTGCCTTTGCCTGAAAATTGCATCTCTTGAATATCTATCAGTTATGTACCTCTTTTGCTTTTCTTTAAATCTATCACTATTCCTGTAATTTCTTATGATATAGGTTTTTTGTCGCTCCCTAAAATGCCGATCCATTCTGTAATTTCTTATGACATAGTTTTTTTGTCTCTCTCTGAATTGGGCATTGCTATTGTAACTGCTGATTATTTTACTCTTTTTTTCTCTCTCTGTATTCCTCATTATTCCTGTAATTCATAATAGCATAAATTCTTTTAATATTCATCTTTTCTTCAGATTTTTTATAGTTGTTTATCATGGCTTGTTTGTGCTTTTCCCTGTAAAACGTATTAGTTTGATAACGTTTCTTCTTTGCTTGGTTATGTCTTTCCTTGTATTCTGTACTTGTTTTGTAATGCTCAGTTTTTTTTGTCTGTTTCCTGTCTTGTTTTAAATCAATTTTGTGCCATTTTATCTTGTATCTTGTATCCTTGCGCCTTCTGGATTTGTTAAGCTTTTTTGATTGTTGATTCAAGTCAGATGTTTCCAAACAGTGATCATTTGGATCTGACAATATAATTTGAATTGAGGAATCTTTTGAGATGTAATGAGAAAGTTTATTTAATTGAACATTTTTGTCTCTGTCCAAATTGTCAGTTACAGTAGTTTGAATCTCCATTTCATCTTCATCTGTTATGTTGACTGGACACTGAACTGGATTTCGGACCTGAATTTGCTGTTGTGACGATGCACATTGGTCATTAGTGGACAGAAATTGAGATGCTACACACGGCTCTATGTTATCAAGATACTCCATGGAGACATCAGTACATACTGTTGTGCTTGTGAATGATACTGGCAGCAGATCAAATTGCACGTTATCGCTTAACTGGAAACACCCTTGAAACAACAGCAACAGTCTCTCTATCATGTCTTCTAAACGTGAAAATGTCAACATTACAGCAGTACCCGTGCCATCATTAGTAGACATGCCATCTGGTGTTCTGCAGTGTGAATCAAAAAATCCAAACCTCCCTGAGCGATCTCTAAACAAAGCAACACAATAAAGTCCACACAAAAACAGGCAGTTGCTGATTTCACTTCTGAGACATTGCAGAGTATTCTCGAGGTTGTCATAGCTGCCTAGTGCAGGTGCATCTCTTAGTAATCCAAACCTCTGGCCATGTTTAATGATGTTGTAAGAGCACAAGTTTGTCTCAAGTTTATCCGGTAGCTCATCAAAATCAAGGAAATTGCTCCGAAATTGTCCTTTACTCTGTAGTGTTTGCTTGACAAGAGTGTACAAAGCATCACCTTTCTTTAAAATGTCATCTAATTCCAAACTGTCCAGCTCATTACGTTCGTTGTGCACCGCGAGAAACATTAAGGAATTGCACGTGCACTGTTGGCCTCTAGAATATATATTGTACCTCGGGTCACTTTGACAGTGTGACGCCGTAACAGAAAGCACGTCTGGGCTTACGTCACTTGCACTTGACACGGAGTTAATGCACAGTGAAGCTTCTACCTTTCTGCGCTGCTTCTGGGCTTCACTTCGTTTACCTTTACGTGGCATGACGATGGAACAGGTGTTAGAAATCTAAAGATCTGTTTATAGCAAAGTACCTTTCGTATGTTAAACAAGTGCAAATTTTCCGGATAAAACCTTAATAACAAATACAAAGACCCACTCAATGAATATTAATGCTTATTATACGTTATGCTAGTATACCACAGTAACAAGTGTCAACCTACTGTATTTACATACACACAATGTAACTGTTATACCGTCAACCCTTTGTATTTCACTGAATTATAAAATGTTAACTAAAGGCAATGCCAGTAATGCAACCAATTAGTAAAGGCAAATGTTACAACGTGGTAAGATTCAAATATGAACTTGCCAAACCAAAATACTTCACTGATATTTTAATTACCTTTAAATGTACTGCACTCAAATATCAATTACAACAAGAGTCAAACTGTAAATATATTACTGATATATTAATTAGCTTTTTAAGTACAGGACTGAAATTTCAGTAACAAGTCAACAAATTAAATATACAAACACACTAAACTATAGCAATTGAACTGTTATACTGTCAAACACCGTCAACCCCAATATTGTACAAAAATGTTAACCAAAAGCAATATCAGTAATGCAATCAATTAATAAAGGTAAATGTTACAATGTGGTAAGATTCAAAGAGGAACTTGGCAAACCAAAATATTTTAATGACCTTTAAATGTAGTCTATTCAAATAGCAGTTACAACAACAGTCAAACTTAGAATATTTTACTGATATATTAAAGTACTGTACTAAAATTTTACCGTTAAAACAGTCAAGAAATTGGATATACAAACACACAAGACTATAGCAATGGAACTGTTAACCTCAATATTTTACAGAAATGATAACCAAAGGCAAAATTACTAATGCAATTAATTAGTAGAGTATAGGCAAATGTGAAAAGACTCAGATATAAATGTAATACGTTTCAAAGATGAACTTGCTAAAACAATTTTTTTTTACTGATATATTAATGACTTTTAAAAGTACTGTAATGTGTATTATCTATTATAAGCAGTCTAAAAGACTATAGGAAATTATGTAATTTTAAAACTATAGTCAATTATTGTGTGTGTTGATGGTGTTGATTTCCCAACGCAGTCCTCTAATCAACGTTGCTTTGTGAAGACACTCAAGGCAGCAGGGCACACTGGAGCTGCAGGTAGTTCTGCTCTCACTCTTTCTGTCAAAGCAAAAGGTTAAAGGGACGTTCTGTTTTGGGGAAAGTCGGTGTTTTGGGGTTAGGGCAACAGATTGGCTGGGTGGGGTAAAAAAATGGGTCGTTGTTTTTGGGTAGAAATTATAGGCTTTGTTTTTTTAGTTGAATCTGTGTTTTTTTGGGTTTCCTGGCAGTTTTTAAGAGGCAAGCTGCTTGGGTATGCATTGCATGTTTTGCAGTGTTTAAATGCAGTTTGCGTTTGAAGAGGAAGCAAGCAAGCAAGCAAAGCAGCAACGTTTTGAAATGTGCAGCCAGGTTTTTGTGAAGTAAAAGTACAGAATAGAAGAGAAGCAATGATTTTAGCAAGATAAAAGTTTGAAAGAAAATGTATATAAAGGTCAGGACAGGACATAACAAACAAACACAACACAAAGAGAAAAAAAACAAGTTAGTTACATTCTAAAGTCAAAAAAGCACGCATATTACAGAATGATTAACAGTAAATACTTAATTGTACAAAACATACTGCAGGACAAAAATAAGTTAAAATTTTTGTTTTAAACTCAAAGTATTAAGATCATATTAAAAATACACTCCAATATCAGTTTTTGAAAAGGCTGAATTATATTATCTTGGTTACACAGAATATAGGTCCAGTCTGTATGTCCATTCTGTTAAGGGTGGGGCAGTCAAAAGCTGATGCTCTGTACAGAGTGTTAAGTGTGTGACACAAACTGACTCTGATTTCTTCTTTTAAAATCATATAATATTTTTCATATTTCCATGCAAACTGCTGATTAAATTTAATAGTGTTTGTTCCTTCATGAGGTCATAAAGTAACCAGGCAGTGAAAATCAATTGTGCATTGCAGTTACTAGATGCTACCTTTAAACCATATTGGATTTGCCATTTTGGCAGAAACAAGGATGCGACTACACATGGGTTTGTTGTGTTCAGATTGACTAGACAGCAGGACGATGTATGATCTTATGTTTTGGGCATGTAATGCGCAATATTCTGACAGCCAGGTATGTGATATGTAGTAATTTTTTAATCTGTACAAATTTTATGTTGAGTAATATTATTCAGCCTTAGTAAAATTATTTTAATAAAATCCCAGTCATATCTCCCCCATTGTTAAAGCAATAGTTTGTCTAAAAATTAAATTTTTATGTTTATCAGCTTACCATCAGGCCATCCGAATTGTAGGTGACTTTGTTTCTTCAGTAAAACACAAATGTAGATTTTTAACTCCAACCGTTCAGTCTCTCAGTGAATATGCATGTGGATGGTATCAAAATTTGATAGAGAAAAATAACTCTGCGGCTCGTGACGACACATCAATGTCCTAAGAGATAAAACTGAACCAACAGGTTGCGAACCAACTTCATAGGTGCATACTGCCACCTATTGTATCGGGTGCACTGCATGAGGGTGCATAAGCACTATACGGGGCACCGATATAGTAGGTGGCGGTATGCTCTTATGAAGTTGGTTTGCAACCCACCCTTAAACACCAAGAAGAAGATGTGCACACACGTACTCCTTTAGGCATAGTGCTGTATTGAAGGTAAAAAAATTATATAAATACTTTTCGGTTTCTTGCACAAACCGATCGTTTCATGTCTTAGGACATTGAGTTGTCGTCATGAGCCGCAGAGTTTAATTTGGATTTGTCTGTACATTCCTCTATCAAGTTTTGTTACCACCCACATGCATTATACATCTGACAGACTGAAACAGTTGGGAGTTAAAAATCTATATTTGTGTTTTACTGAAGAAACAAATTCACCTACATCTTGGATGGCCTGGGGGTAAGCTTATAAACATAAGATGAACTATTGCTTTAAATGTGAAATATGTAACTGTTACTAACAAAGATGAATTAGATGTCCAATCTAGGAAAAACAAAATCAACAAAAACGACAAATTAGTTCAAAGTAGGCATGACCACATTTACAGTGTATTTAGAAAGTACTTAAACCCCTTTACTTTATTTGCAAATTTGTTATGTTTGCATTAATCCTTTTAATAATTTATATACACCTCAAGAATTTAAAATTATATTACTTTCCAAAGATAATGCAGTTGTCACAATATTAAACACTGTGGACATCTTTAAAAAGCACTCCTTTGAAGAAGACATTACTGGTGTGTATCATAAGACAAATCAATGGCACTGGCATATCTTAAGATGTGTTTTACTAAACCTTGTCTGTGAACCTGGGGGTGTGTTAATAAAAGTCCCATGTCAGATGCAGCTTTTCAAGGCCTAATTTAAATCTTCTGACTCAAAAAAAAAAAAAAAGAATTTAAATCATTCTCATTAATCAACATCTAGTACCCCATAATGACAAAGTGAAAACTGAATTTAAGACATTTCTGTAAAATGTTTTAAAGGAAAAAAATAATTTCACATTTACTTAAGTATTCAGACCCTTTGCGATAACACTAGAAATTTTGTTTAGGTGCCATTTATTTGTGTTGATCAATGCCGAGATTTTCTACACCTTGACTCGAGTCCACTGAGATATCCTCACTAAAACCTTATGAAAATGACCCTAAGCAAAGAACAAGGACAACACAGTAGTGGTTTAGGGACAACTATGTGAGAAGTGGACCAACCAAAGCCCTGACTTCAACCTCACCAAGCATCTCTGGAGAGACCTGAAAACGGCTGTCAGCCGACAGTTCATATCCAAACTCACTGAGCTTGAAAGGATTTAAAAGGAAGAATGGCAGAAATTCCTTCAATCCAGATGTGCAAAGCTTGTTGCGTCATTCCCAAAAAGACTCGAGGCTGTACTTGCTGCAAAAAGTGCTTCAACTAACTACCAAGTAAAGTGTCTGAATAATTTCATTTTTTTTTTCTTCTTTTAAATACATTTAGACATTTCCAAATCCTGTTTTCAGTTTCTCATAATGGGGTACTGAGTGCAGATTAATAATAAGAGGGGGGGGGGATTATTGTAGTATCATATTGAGACCTAACAAAATTGAACTGTGTAGGGGGTCTAAATAGTTTCTAAATACAAAGGTCCACAATGTGCAGTATTATGTCATTCAAACTTCAGTGTTTCTGCTGTCCTATAATAATTGGTAAAAATTAAGTCTTGATCTTATTTAGTCGTACCCAAAATGATCTAGTTAGTCACATATGCTTCAGAATAAACAATTAATTATATGATATTCCTGTTCAAAATGTTCCCTTTCCTGTGGTATTAATGTAAAGATTGTTAATTTAATAAATTATCGCATCAGGCAACACAATAGAACCTAAACTGTAAAATGCCACCTTCAGAATTAAAAATTTTTTTAACTCACCCCCTTGTCATCCAAGATGTTTGTCTTTCTTTGTTCAGTTGAATACAACCAGACCTATATTAAATAATACCCTGGCTGTTCCTTGCTTTGTAATGGCTCTGATCAGAGACCAAATGTTTAGAAGCTCCAAAAACTGCATCCATCCATTATTAAAGTAATCAAAATTTAATGTATCCAGTGGGTTAATAAAAAAACAATTCATATTTTGACCTTTTAGTTACAAAACATACCTTAAATAAACAGACAATAATACATTTAGTGTCTAACGACTGTCAGTTTTGTCACAACTCATGATGAAACACAAGAACCAATAAGATTTTACATACCACTATATTTAAATCTATAGTTGATTTTGTTTTATAAAATTACGTATATGTAACTAATCACTAAAAGTGCTCAGAACTAAACTTTTTCTTATAAACCTTATACTTTGCTTCTAAATACATTTATTAAACCACTGGGTTGTATATGGATTACTTTAATGATGGATGGATGGATGGACTTTTTTGAGATCGTAAATGTTTGGTCCATGATCAAACTTATTACAAAGCAAAAAGGAGCCAGTATATTAATAATTAGAACTCTGATTGTGTTCAGCTCATGAAAAAAAGGCATAAATACCTTAGATGACTTAGATGGGGCTAAGTAAAAAAATCTATAATTTTTATTTCTGAAGGTGGAGTACATCTTCAATAAAGTCAGTTTTACTTTCAAACTAGGAGTGTAACGGTTCTCGGTAAAGAATCGAATCGTCCTGTTTTCCGCCCACAGTTTGGGACGCACGTGCACCGTGTTTAATTCGACCGCACATTTCTATTATAGTTTGGTGAAAAAACGATGCATAAAAAAGCTAATGTATGGTTCTGAATAATCTCTGCATGTGTTAAGGTGAGAGTACCTGTCCAATCAACTCGAAGTATGCAAATTTGTTGCCAACCTCACAGTTCATCCTCGCGTGTTTGTGTGTTTCACAGACCGTTTAGCACGGCAAACGAAGGAGAAAAGACGCTAACAGAGTCATCCCCAGCTGCATTTAAGTCTACTGCAGCAGCGATGCTCAAGAAAATGTGGACAAAACTGTAAAATTCGCAAGTGCTGTATGCCTAAGGCAATACATCTAATATGACGAGTCCCTTACACGTCATCACCAGGGTTTTGTTGATAGCACACGATTGCAGGTGAGACAGAAACAGCACAAATTGCCTTCTGTGTTTGAATTTTAACAAACCTATCTTCTTGCAAAAAAAACTTGAAGATAGCGGCATATAATATAAAAAGTAATCCAGTGTTCTAAGCTATTTTCAATATGTTCATATTGAATTGCACAGTAAAGCTGGTATATAGTATAATAATACTAGTGCTCTTAAGTGAAAATGTTGATTTTGGCAGAGGTTAAAAACGGCTTAGGTTTTTATTTTTGTAAAGCAGCCTGTTGTGACCAATGTGTACTGAAACTGTGACCCTAAGCCGTGATACGCACCGAAACGTGAGTAATTTGAACCGTTACACCCCTATTTCAAACATGCTGAAATGGCCAAAACTGACAAACAACAATAAACATTGGTAAACAATATCTGTTACATTAACAAAAAAAACAATGTTATAATGTCATTAGGCAATTACTGATTCAAAAGTAATTGAAAATGACTTACCAGTGACGCAATGTGGATGGCTCTGAAAAGAGCCTTTGGGTTCGCTATAAAAAATTGTATTAAATAGGTGCTGTTGCCCAGCAAAACCAGGAATTTGGCTGAGGTCTAGAGAAAATCAAACAGAAGAAAAATAAATGGTCACTAAATATCTAAATAAAATATGTCACAACTTGTACATTTAGTAAGAATTTGACATTCAAAAACAATACTTACTTAGCTAAAGCAGTTAAAGTTTTCAAAAGAGCAAAAGAAAGAAAAATTAAACATTACTATTTAAATATCATGTGCAAGGTTAACTGTTCAGAAAAAAAGTATTATGTTGCAACAGAGATTGTTATATAAATGACTTACCACAAAAATGTCTAGACAGCAAAAAAATGATGTAACAAAAGTACAGGGGAAAGAGAAAAAAAAAACATACATTATTATCAAATCATAAGGGTTGATATACCAACCATATTCTGTTTACAATAGTATATTTTATAAAGTAGATTTTGAGGAATTGCCTCCAACATATTAATAAACATTACACTAGAAAAAACTGCATGTATTTTGTGTACTTCCCACTACCTAGGCTCTTTGTTCAAACATTTTTTCGTCTCTCGCAATTAAAATAACAGTGAAGCTAATGCTGCGTTCCAGGCAGGCTTTTAAACTCGTGAGTTACGACTTCAAAACCACGACTCACGACCCTATGCGTTCCAGGCAGCCTGTAACTCGTGTTTTTACAACCTTCTACCGGTGAAAGTGCACTGGAACGGCAGTCAAACCCGTGACTTCCCACCCGTGAACTCGTACTAGATCAATGTACTCCCAGTTCAAAGTCGTGAGTCGTGGTTTTGAACTCGTGAGTTACGGGTTACCGGTGTTGTGTCGAAGTCTGTTCCCCCTATTTTTCCCTTCAGTGTAGTGTTTTTATGGCGTTTTTATCACGTTATAGGTTTTATTATTTATATATTTAAAGTTTTAATGGCTACTGAGATGTATATGTGTGCATTTCTGTAATGTATCTGTATTGTTCTTAATGGTAAGTCAATTATTTTTACAGTATGAATCATATTATATGTATAATATTTATTTATTTATGTATGCAAACATTACATTTTTAAAACAACCAGTAAAGAAAAAAGAGAAAAAGACAGGCTATATTTTAAAAGAAATACCCTAATAAAAAACTGTCAAATGTATGAAATATTTAATAAATTGTATTATAAAATACATGATATTATGCCTTTTTAGTATAACCAATTCAAATCTTTAATCTTTCTAAATGTAACGTGATGAAAACGCTATAAAAGCACTACACTAAAGGGAAACATAGGGGGAACTGAGTTCGACACAACACCGGTTCCCTGGAACGCAGCATAACAGGGGCACGTTCAATCTCACACCGGTGCGCAACGTTTTGCTACGGTTTCCGGGTTGAACGACATGTTTCCTGGAAACGGTGTGCAACGGAATGCAACAGGTTTTAGAAGCGTTTTCTCTTGTTTGGTGGGTGTGTCACAAATGTCAGCCCAATCAGCGGCAAGATGTTTAAAACCACGCGGTAGTAAAGAGACAGCTCGCTCAATGGGTTCAAGTTGGAATGTTGTCTTTCATTCTGGACGGCAAGGTCAGTGACTGTAACATCGAGGGTATTTTACAGTATTAAACACACATTTATAACGATTTCGTCAGGCTTCAGAAACATTTAAAAAAGAACACAAAGAATGGCCCCTCAGCTACCGTAGTTGCAACTTTTGCGTCATCACAACAGGGTGTTCAATGCATCACCGTTTCAGTTTAATAAACGTTGTGCAACGTTTTGTCGGGGCTGAACGCAGCCCAGTGTTAATAATGCGGAAGCTCAAGCTGGGCGCGACCTCCCGGGTTCGCGCCCATAGATATGTATATAAAGCTCGTCTGCGCTGCTGGCCAATTGAGTGCAACGTCCGCATTTTGGCGGCCATCTTAGGACAGGGCGCTCGCTCACTCGTAGCATTGAGTTTTAATGATGCAGGTACTTTTAAATGACCATAACTTGCTTAAATTCTAGCCACGTTAATAACGTTTGTAAAAATCCAAACCGTTTGAAAATCGGTAGAAAATTGAGCAAGTTATGGTCATTTAAAAGTACCTGCACCATTAAACTCAATGCTACGAGTGAGCGAGCGCCCTGTCGTAAGATGGCCGCCAGGTGATGCCGTTAGGGACTCCGCCTTGAGCCATCTAGCCTTTATATACATATCTATGTTCGCGCCTACCAAACGTATCTTAAACAAATAAGTTAAGTTACCATAACTTCAAAATGAACGTAAAAACTATGATAAAATATGAAACAGGTCAAAAACTCATGAACAAACAAGGCATTTAAGTAAAGCCTCGCCTGCAGTTGTCACTGTAGCTTCGAGTAACGTAACGTTATGTTATTCTTCTATAGACGACACCATGCATTTATTATATATAATTGCATATGTTAGTCCACAACTTAAATGGTTGTTCCTACCATCCATATAACCTCGGTTAAGTTGATTTTTGTTACCAAAAACAGGCACACGCCTGAGTGTCTGACAACCACTTAAGTTAACGGTTACCTTTTCCCTCACTGAAATTGTTCGGTCGGTCCGTCCGTTTAACGGTTCACATTAACAATATATCAAACTAAAATCATATAAACAATAAAAATGGGCTTTAGCCACAATTTCTTAGGCTACAATTATTTGAACTATCCGTTTGTTTTTTTCCAACGCATAATTTACCTCAGAAAACAATGATAGCAGAAGATAATCCGTTATATTTCTTTATTGTTTAAACGTAAGTAATATTACACTCATCTAAATTAACAATCGACATATTTAAAATCATCAAATTGATTAATCCACCGTCTGTCTGTGAAATTTTAAGACTTTTATGAGGAAATTTGACCTACCTCAAGAGATAGCTGAGAAAGTGGCGCTCGCTCAGTGAAGGCAAAACCAGTGAGAAGTTACCGGAAGCAAGCTCATTAGCTACAGACTCTCGTCCAAAGCTGTCGTCTCATTGGTTTGAATTAATCACGTGATGTTACCTAATACCTGAATACTAGTCGTGTAACAAAAGTATTTCAAAAATATATATAAAATATGATCACATTTGAGCTTTGGATATGGGGCAGACAATATTAAACCATAATATTAAAAATAATAAAACAAGAAAAGCTTCCTTAAACAGTAATATAAATGAAAATAAAATAAATATAATGCTATCAATGGCCATATGAACTCATTTGCTCTTATATATATAAAATGCTTATCATTTTGTTCGTTATTTTATTTAATTGATTAACTTTGAGAAATGCCCAAAATGGACAATTCTACAATAAATTGATAAATTCTTTGCCTTAAACAGTGCTTCCCAAACTGTGGGCCGCTGTCCCCCAGTGGGCCGTCGCAGTACTGCGGGGGACCTTGACTAGGCTAAATAAAAAAATCATGTGATATTAAAGCGTATTTATGTATATATTGTATATTTGTTTATATTTATTTCATTTTTTTACTATACTGAGGTGAGATACATTGCTTAAACGTTTTTATATATTTTTTTATATTTTTTAACATATTATGTAATTCATTGCAATAGATTTATGAACTATTTGTGAGCTATGTAGCTTCTGTTACACACTTTTGGGTGGTTTCCCAGACTGGGATTAGCTTAAGACAGGACAATATATGAAATATAACTAGTTTGAATAAAAATGCCTTACTAAAAACATACTGGCGTGCATTTTAAGGAAAAACAAAGGGCACTGATGTATTTTAAGATATGTCAGTGCATGTTGTTTTCAGTTTGGACAGCTCTTATATTTATTTTAGTCTAGGACTAGTCTAATCCCTGTCCGGGAAACCACCCCTTTGTGTTATAATGGTAAATACTATGCAGAAAGTATGTAGTGTTATGGTTTTATATATGAAGAGTTTCGTTGCAAAACGAGATAACCACCATTTTTTTAATTGTTCAGAAATCTTGTTTTTTGGTTGTGCATTCCAATTAATTTCAATTCAACTGCAGTTGTTTTGTTTTGATTTAAACCTTCATAACTTAAAAAATACAGCTAAGTAGCACCATAAAACAAAATAATAACATGATAACATAATAATAAACATATTTTCACAAAAATGTAAAAAAATGGATTTATCTCGTTTTGCAACGAGACTCTTCATTTATTTGTAAAGAATTTTCACGTCATCTTTCAACAGAATATAAAATACTTTCCATAGTTCTCATGATTCACATGAGATTCTTAAAAACTGGTTATTAAATGTTGGTAATGTGCAAAGAGACAATCGGCTTTATTAAAAATATATGTTATACTACAAATGGGGGGGGGGGGGTCGTGGAGCTTTTGCTATGTTTTTTGGGGGGCTTACCAGTGTTAAGTTTGGGAAGCTCTGGCCTAAAATATTACACAGTGATAAGATGGCACTGATAGAACAGGAATATGCTGGATAAGGTGACTAAAATGGGCAGAAAAATTACTGGATCTGATGTTAAAACCATCTCCAATCTTACAGACCAGTATACCCTCAATCTGGCATTGAGGATACTGGATGATCCATCCCACCCACTTTTCTTAGAGTTCTTCTTACTCCCATCTGGATGTAGATTTCGAATGCCATCAACAAAAACGAAACGTGCCATTACGTCATTTGTACCGAGGAGCATTCAGTTACTGAACAGATCAGACAGAGGCACAAAAAATAATTTTTTATAGACATTTTTAATTAGACATTTTTAATTAGCTATCGATTTATTTAGATATTGGACTTATTTTAGGCCATTATTATTGCTATTATTATTGTCTTGTGTTGTTTATGTTTTGTTTTTTTATGTTTGCAATGTCGTTGGATGTTTGTTAATGTGGCTTCCTTGAGTGCAGAACAAATTCCCTTCGGGGCAATAAAGGTTTCAATCAATAGGTACAGACACACTATCATCAGTGTCATTATCCTAGTGACTATTTGTGAACCTCTTAAATGGCAAACAATTCACATAGATGTTGCAGTAAAGCACCAGCTGGGAAAAATCAAAGGTCAACATCCTATTTATCTTGTCTAAAACATAGATAAAGGAAAAGATGCATCAATATTCACATAAAAACAACAGCAGTGTGCATTAAAGCAACACCAAAGAGTTTTTTTTACCTTAAAATAACGTTTCCAAAAAAGTTTCAGTGGTTCATCCACTCGAAACAGGGTGAATGGCACTTTCACATTCGCTTTGCAGCCCTCTATTGGCCAAAACCGCACTAAAGAAGTTTCCAACCGTCGGGTAGTGGTCCTGTAGTTCGAGTGAAAACTACAAAAACTTGCTTTACGGCAGACCTACAATCCAATCAGAGCCAGCTATGCTGCAGTATTTACGACAGTGGTAATGAACAATTACGCTTCTAACCTGTAGGGGGAGCAAAGAGCAATAACTCTTTAGTGTTGCTTTAAAGTATACTGTGTATCAGTTCCCAGATGTAAAAAAACATGAATATCATTATGCATTACATTATTGTCCGAAAAATGCTGCATAAATGTTTTCCCAACTAATAATGAATTTAAATATATTGAAGTTTCAAGCATCAAAACCTTCATGTTTACTGCATACTCTGATCTTGTAGCTAACAATTACATAGCAACTGCATAGCAGCATCCTAGCTAATCATCCTAGCTAGCCTCATATTAAATCAAGCTAGCCCTGCTGAACAAAGCAGCATACCAGCAAGACCAGCATACAGTATGTTGTGTTTTGGTGCTGGTTAGCTACTGAACACAAGCTAAACCAGCATCAGCACCAGCATTAGCACCAGCTAAACCAGCACCAAACAAGCAGTAGCACCAGCATCCCATGCTGGTCATACCAGCAAGACCAGCATATGTTGTGTTTTGGTGCTTGAAACCACCAGCTAAACCAGCATCAAACCAGCATAATTTCCACGCTGGTCCATGCTGGTGTGATGCAGTTTTTTCAGCAGGGAGCTTCATGCTAAACTATAGGCTATAGCTTTGTAGTAAATCATGCTAACTTTATGCTAAATCATGCTAACTTCATTCTAAATTATGCTAACATAATGTTAACTTTGTTAAATGATGTTAAATCGTGTTAGCTTCATGTTAAGTCATGGTAACTTTGTTTAATCATGCTAGCATCATACTAAAACATGCAAACAGCTAGACTAAACTAAACTTCTCAAGTAAACGTTTATCCTGTGAAATTGTTAAAAATGTTCAGACTCGCTTTTTCAAGCCAACATAAAGTTTGTCTTCAAACTTTAATATCTAGTTAGTGGTGCTTGCATTTATGCAAAGCATCACTATTACTATCTTGCATACTTATTATTATTATTATTAGTGGTGCTTGCATTTATGCAAAGCATCACTATTACTATTGCTCAGGGATATTATTATTATATTTTATTCTTACATCCGGACACTTTTTTCGGCGATTAACTCGTCCCGCACGCTTTGTTGTAGACCCATGAAAGAGGGCTCAAATCGACCGGATTATTGAGGAGAGGTGTGCTATGACTTTTATAAGGGATCGGGTGCAGGATTTCCGAAAGGGGGGCGTAAAACCACCCCAAAAATCCCATTGACTTAACATTGGGCCCAACTTTGATGGGTCATAGCTCCGCTCGTGGATTTTGTAGAAACATGTGGGTTACAACATTTGAAGAGGGTGGTAGGCTCTGTAAAAACATAGATCACAATGGGGTGTAAGTTGTACCCCTGGGGTGTAAGAGGTGCCCAAAAGTGTCCCAATGAAAAGTCAATGGGGCAAAATCCCATAGACTTACCATTGCAAAAATTTTGACGGGTCATAGGTCCGAGCCAGGATTTCATAGAAACATGTGGGTTACTAAATTTGAAAAGGGTGCTAGACTCTGTCAGGACATACCCCACAATGGGGTGTAAGGTTACCATAGCAACCATTTTGGGCATCCTAGCAACCTATACCATTGACTGCCATTATAAAATGCCTAGATGGATATCTTCGCACCACAGTGTCATAGAGACATGGGGGTGGGCTCATTTTACTCAGGCATCCAATCAGTCTCTCAGGATCCTTACAGACTTACTAAGCCACGCCCCTAGCAACCACTTTTGAGCACCCTAGCAACATAAAATACAAACAGTTATATCTCGGCATCAGAACATCTTAGAGACACGGGGGTTGGACCGTTTTACTTGTGACTAGGGGTGTAACAATTGGGCACATCATTGGCCACTCCCAAGCCACGCCCCTAGCAACCAAATTTGAGCACCCTAGCAACCGAATAAACAAAGCCTTATATCTCCGCATCAGAACATCGTAGAGACACGGGGTTTGGACCGTTTTACTTGTGACTCGGAGTGTAATCACTGGGCACATCATTGGCCACTCCCAAGCCACGCCCCTAGCAACCAAATACAGTACCCTAGCAACAGAGTAAACAAAGCCTTATTTCTCCACATCAGAACATCGTAGAGACATGGGGGTTGGACCGTTTTACTTGTGACTCGGAGTGTAATCACTGGGCACATCATTGGCCACTCCCAAGCCACGCCCCTAGCAACCAAATACAGTACCCTAGCAACAGAGTAAACAAAGCCTTATATCTCCGCATCAGAACATCGTAGAGACACGGGGGTTGGACCGTTTTACTTGTGACTCGGAGTGTAATCACTGGGCTCATCATTGGCCACTCCCAAGCCACGCCCCTAGCAACCAAATACAGTACCCTAGCAACAGAGTAAACAAAGCCTTATATCTCCGCATCAGAACATCGTAGAGACATGGGGGTTGGACCGTTTGACTCATAACTCGGAGGGTAATCACTAGTGGATGCCATTTTTTTCCCTAGCAACCAAATACAGTACCCTAGCAACAGAGTAAACAAAGCCTTATATCTCCACATCAGAACATCGTAGAGACATGGGGTTTGGACCGTTTGACTCATGACTCGGAGGGTAATCACTAGTGGATCCCATTTTTTTCCCTAGCAACCAAATACAGTACCCTAGCAACAGAGTAAACAAAGCCTTATATCTCCGCATCAGAACATCGTAGAGACACGGGGGTTGGACCGTTTGACTCATGACTCGGAGGGTAATCACTAGTGGATGCAATTTTTTTCCCTAGCAACCAAATACAGTACCCTAGCAACAGAGTAAACAAAGCCTTATATCTCCGCATCAGAACATCGTAGAGACACGGGGGTTGGACCGTTTGACTCGTGACTCGGAGGGTAATCACTAGTGGATGCCATTTTTTTCCCTAGCAACCAAATACAGTACCCTAGCAACAGAGTAAACAAAGCCTTATATCTCCGCATCAGAACATCGTAGAGACACGGGGGTTGGATCGTTTGACTTTTGGCTTGGAGTATAATCATAAATTGTCCCACGAAACTTGCCACGGCAAGCACCACTCACATTTTCGTCAGGAAATGTACCTATCTAGTTATTATTATTATTCTTCTTTTTCTGGACACTTTTTCGGCGCGTAACTCGTCCCGCACGCTTTGTCGCAGACCCATAAATTAGGGCTCAAATCGACCGGCTTATTGAGGAGAGGTGTGCTATGACTTTTATAAGCGATCGGGTGCAGGATTTCCGAAAGGGGGGCGAAAAACCACCCAAAAAATCCCATTGACTTAACATTGCGCCCAACTTTGACGAGTCATAGCTCCGCTCAAGGATTTTGTAGAAACTTGTGGGTTACAACATTTGAAGAGGGTGGTAGGCTCTGTAAGAACATGGATCACAATGGGGTGTAAGTTGTACCCCTGGGGTGTAAGAGGTGCCCAAAAGTGCCCCAATGAAAAGTCAATGGGGCAAAATCCCATAGACTTACCATTGCAAAAATTTTGACGGGTCATAGGTCCGAGCCAGGATTTCATAGAAACATGTGGGTTACTAAATTTGAAGAGAGTGCTAGACTCTGTCAGGACGTCCCCCACAATGGGGTGTAAGGTTACCATAGCAACCATTTTGGGCACCCTAGCAACCTATACCATAGACTGCCATTATAAAATGCCCGGATGGATATCTTTGCACCACAGTGTCATAGAGACATGGGGGTGGGCTCATTTTACTCAGGCATCCAATCAGTCTCTCAGGATCCTTACAGACTTACTAAGCCACGCCCCTAGCAACCACTTTTGAGCACCCTAGCAACATAAAATACAAACAGTTATATCTCGGCATCAGAACATCGTAGAGACACGGGGGTTGGACCGTTTTACTTGTGACTAGGGGTGTAACAATTGGGCACATCATTGGCCACTCCCAAGCCACGCCCCTAGCAACCAAATTTGAGCACCCTAGCAACCGAATAAACAAAGCCTTATATCTCCGCATCAGAACATCGTAGAGACACGGGGTTTGGACCGTTTTACTTGTGACTCGGAGTGTAATCACTGGGCACATCATTGGCCACTCCCAAGCCACGCCCCTAGCAACCAAATACAGTACCCTAGCAACAGAGTAAACAAAGCCTTATATCTCCGCATCAGAACATCGTAGAGACACGGGGGTTGGACCGTTTTACTTGTGACTCGGAGTGTAATCACTGGGCACATAATTGGCCACTCCCAAGCCACGCCCCTAGCAACCAAATACAGTACCCTAGCAACAGAGTAAACAAAGCCTTATATCTCCGCATCAGAACATCGTAGAGACACGGGGGTTGGACCGTTTTACTTGTGACTCGGAGTGTAATCACTGGGCACATCATTGGCCACTCCCAAGCCACGCCCCTAGCAACCAAATACAGTACCTTAGCAACAGAGTAAACAAAGCCTTATATCTCCACATCAGAACATCGTAGAGACATGGGGGTTGGACCGTTTGACTCATGACTCGGAGGGTAATCACTAGTGGATGCAATTTTTTTCCCTAGCAACCAAATACAGTACCCTAGCAACAGAGTAAACAAAGCCTTATATCTCCGCATCAGAACATCGTAGAGACACAGGGGTTGGACCGTTTGACTCGTGACTCGGAGGGTAATCACTAGTGGATGCCATTTTTTTCCCTAGCAACCAAATACAGTACCCTAGCAACAGAGTAAACAAAGCCTTATATCTCCGCATCAGAACATCGTAGAGACACGGGGTTTGGACCGTTTGACTCGTGACTCGGAGGGTAATCACTAGTGGATGCCATTTTTTTCCCTAGCAACCAAATACAGTACCCTAGCAACAGAGTAAACAAAGCCTTATAACTCCGCATCAGAACATCGTAGAGACACGGGGTTTGGACCGTTTGACTCGTGACTCGGAGGGTAATCACTAGTGGATGCCATTTTTTTCCCTAGCAACCAAATACAGTACCCTAGCAACAGAGTAAACAAAGCCTTATATCTCTGCATCAGAACATCGTAGAGACATGGGGGTTGGACCGTTTGACTCGTGACTCGAAGTGTAATCACTAGTGGATGCCAATTTTTTCCCTAGCAACCATATACAGTACCCTAGCAACAGAGTAAACAAAGCCTTATATCTCCGCATCAGAACATCGTAGAGACACGGGGGTTGGATCGTTTGACTTTTGGCTTTGAGTATAATCATAAATTGTCCCCCGAAAAATGCCACGGCAAGCACCACTCACATTTTCTTCAGGAAATGTACCTATCTAGTTATTATTATTATTCTTTTTCTTCTGAGACTAAAATTTCTAACTCTAACTCGTCCTAGAGCTTTCAAGCTACAGCCATCAAACTTTGGACAGACTTTCGGTCTGATCTGACGAGGTGTGCTATATCTTTTCTAACTGATGGGACCTTCCGAATTCCTAAACGGGGCGCTGAAACACCCCAAAATTTCCATTGACTTAACATTGAGACAAACTTTGACGGGTCATAGCTGCGAGTGAGAAACTTGTAGAAACTTGTGGCTTACCACATTTAAGGAGGCTGACAGGCTGTGTAAGAACATACCTCACAATGGGGTGTAAGCTGTACCCCTGGGGTGTAAGAGGCCCCCAAAATTTCCCATTGACTTATAATGGGGCAGGAAACATGCCCATAAAAGGGAAAAAAAGCGTCCCAGATGGAATATCTTCACTTTAGAGTGTCTTAGAGACATGGGGGTGGGCTCATTTTACTCAAGCATCCAATCAGTCTCTTAGGATCACCCCAGAGATATTAAGCCACGCCCCTAGCAACAATTTTGGGTACCCTAGCAACATCTCCCATAGACTACCATTATAAAAAGCCCAGATGGATATCTTTGCACCAGAGTGTCATAGAGACATAGGGGTGGGCTCATTTTACTCAGGCATCCAATCAGTCTCTTAGGATTCTTATTGAGGTATTAAGCCACGCCCCTAGCAACAAAATATGAAGACCCTAGCAACATAATAAACAGAGCCTTATATCTCTGGATCTGAACATCGTAGAGACACAGGGGTTGGACCGTTTTTCTTGTGGCTTGAAGTGTAATCATTATGGGATGCCAATTTTTTCCCTAGCAACCAAACTTAGTACCCTAGCAACGGAATAAACAAAGCCTTATATCTCCGCTTCAGAACATCATAGAGACACGGGGGTTGGACCGTTTAACTTGTGGCTTGAAGGGTGATCATTATGGGATGCCAATTTTCTCCCTAGCAACCAAAATTAGTACCCTAGCAACGCAATAAATGTTAGCTTCATGCTAGCTTCTTGCTAATCATGCTAGCTTCATGCTAGCTTCATGCTAATCATGCTAACATCATGCTAGCTTCATGCTAATCATGCTAACTTCATGCTAGCTTCATGCTAATCATGCTAACTTCATGCTAGCTTCATGCTAATCATGCTAACATCATGCTAGCTTCATGCTAATCATGCTAGCATCATGCTAGCTTCATGCTAATCATACTAGCATCATGCTAGCTTCATGCTAACCATGCTAGCATCATGCTAGCTTCATGCTAACCATGCTAGCATCATGCTAGCTTCATGCTAACCATGCTAGCATCATGCTAGCTTCATGCTAATCATGCTAGCATCATGCTAGCTTCATGCTAATCATGCTAGCATCATGCTAGCTTCATGCTTATCATGCTAGCATCATGCTAGCTTCATGCTATTCATGCTAGCATCATGCTAATCATGCTAGCATCATGCTAGCTTCATGCAAATCATGCTAGCATCATGCTAGCTTCATGCTAATCATGCTAGCATCATGCTAGCTTCATGCTAATCATGCTAGCATCATGCTAGCTTCATGCTAATCATGCTAGCATCATGCTAGCTTCATGCTAATCATGCTAGCATCATGCTAGCTTCATGATAATCATGCTAACATCAAGCTAGCTTCATTCTAATCATGCTAGCATCATGCTAGCTTCATGGTAAATCATGCTACCTTCATACTTAAACATACTAACAGCCAGATAGCCTACTAAACTAAACTTATGTCAAACCGTTTTAAACGTTCAGGCTACGCTTTCTCAAGCCAACATAAAGTTTGTGTTCAAACTTTACTATCTAGTTATGTTGGCTTTGAAAAAGCCAATATATTGTTATTGCTATTAAACTTATTTTTATTATTATTATTCCGCTTTCTTCTGAGACTAAATTTCCGACACTAACTCGTCCTAGGGCTTTCAAGCTACATGCACCAAATTTTCCACAGACCTTCAGACTGCTCTGACTTAGTGTGCTATATCTTTTCTAACTGATGGGACCTTCCGAATTCCTAAACGGGGGGCTCGAACACCCCAAAATTTCCATTGACTTAACATTGAGACAAACTTTGACGGGTCATAGCTGTGAGTAAGAAACTTGTAGAAACTTGTGGCTTACCACATTTAAGGAGGCTGACAGGCTCTGTAAGAACATACATCACAATGGGGTGTAAGCTATACCCCTGGGGTGTAAGAGGCCCCCAAAATTTCCCATTGACTTATAATGGGGCAGGAAACATGCCCATATAAGGGAATGAAAGCGTCCCAGATGGAATATCTTTACTTTAGAGTGTTGTAGAGACATGGGGGTGGGCTCATTTTACTCAGTCATCCTATCAGTCTCTTAGGATCGCCCCAAAGCTATTTAGCCACGCCCCTAGCAACAATTTTGGGTACCCTAGCAACATCTCCCATAGACTACCATTATAAAAGCCCAGATGGATATCTTTACACCAGAGTGTCATAGAGACATGGGGGTGGGCTCATTTTACTCAGGCATCCAATCAGTCTTAATAGGATTCTTATTGAGGCATTAAGCCACGCCCCTAGCAACAAAATATGAACACCCTAGCAACATAATAAACAAAGCCTTATATCTCTTGGTCTGAACATCATAGAGACATGGGGGTTGGGTCTTTGGGTCATGTTAGCTTCATGCTAGCTCCATGCTAAGTCATACTAGCTTCATGCTAGTTTCATGCTAGCTTTATGCTAATTTCATAATAAATCTTGCTAACTTCATGCTAAATCATGCTAACTTCATGTTAAATCTTGTTAGCTGCACGCTAAATAGTGCTAGCTTAATGCTAATCATGCTAGCATCATGCTAATCATGCTAGCTTCACGTTAAATCATGCTAGCTTCATGCTAATCATGCTATTCTCATGCTAACTTCATGTTAATCATGCAAGCCTCGTGCTAGCTTCATGCTAGCTTCATGCTAATCTTGCTAGTTTCATGCTAGCTTCATGCTAATCATGCTAACATCATGCTAGCTTCATGCTAATCATGCTAGCATCATGCTAGCATCATGCTAGCTTCATGCTAATCATGCTAGAATCATGCTAGTTTCATGCTAATCATGCTAGCTTTATGCTAGCTTCATGCTAATCATGCTAGCATCATGCTAGCTTCATGCTAATCATGCTAGCATCATGCTAGCTTCATGCTAATCATGCTAGTTTCATGCTAGCTTCATGTTAATCATGCTAACATCATGCTAGCTTCATGCTAATCATGCTAGCATCATGCTAGCTTCATGCTAATCATGCTAGAATCATGCTAGTTTCATGCTAATCATGCTAGCTTTATGCTAGCTTCATGCTAATCATGCTAGCATCATGCTAGCTTCATGCTAATCATGCTAGCATCATGCTAGCTTCATGCTAGCTTCATGCTAGCTACATGCTAATCATGCTAGCATCATGCTAGCTTCATGCTAATCATGCTAGCATCATGCTAGCTTCATGCTAATCATGCTAGCATCATGCTAGCTTCATGCTAATCATGCTAGCATCATGCTAGCTTCATGCTAGCTTCATGCTAATCATGCTAGCATCATGCTAGCTTCATGCTAATCATGCTAACATCATGCTAGCTTCATGCTAATCATGCTAGCTACATGCTAATCATGCTAGCTTCATGCTAATCATGCTAGCATCATGCTAGCTTCATGCTTATCATGCTAGCATCATGCTAGCTTCATGCTAATCATGCTAGCATCATGCTAGCTTCATGCTAGCTACATGCTAATCATGTTAACATCATGCTAGCTACATGCTAATCATGCTAGCATCATGTTAGCTTCATGCTAATCATGCTAGCATCATGCTAGCTTCATGCTAGCTTCATGCTAATCATGCTAGCTTCATGCTAACATCATGGTAGCTTCATGCTAATCATGCTAGCATCATGCTAGCTTCATGCTAGCATCATGCTAACTTCATGCTAATCATGCTAGCATCATGCTAGCTTCATGCTAATCATGCTAGCATCATGCTAGCTTCATGCTAATCATGTTAGCTTCATGCTAGCTTCATGCTAATCAGGCTAGCTTCATGCTAATCATGCTAGCATCATGCTAGCTTTATGCTAATCATGTTAGCTTCATGCTAGCTTCATGCTAATCATGTTAGCTTCATACTTAAACATACTAACTGCCAGATAGCCTACTAAACTAAACTTCTGTCAATCCGTTTTAAACGTTCAGGCTACGCTTTTTCAAGCCAACATAAAGTTTGTCTTCAAACTTTAATATCTAGTTATTATTATTCTTTTTCTGTTCCAAAATTTCTGACACTTACTCGTCCTAGAGCTTTCAAGCTACATGCACCAAATTTTCCACAGACCTTCAGACTGGTCTGACTTAGTGTGCTATATCTTTTCTAACTGATGGGACCTTCCGAATTCCCAAACGGGGCGCTCAAACACCCCAAAATTTCCATTGACTTAACATTGAGACAAACTTTGACGGGTCATAGCTGCGAGTGAGAAACTTTTAGAAACTTGTGGCTTACCACATTTAAGGAGGCTGACAGGCTGTGTAAGAACATACATCACAATTGGGTGTAAGCTGTACCCCTGGGGTGTAAGAGGCCCCCAAAATTTCCCATTGACTTATAATGGGGCAGGAAACATGCCCATATAAGGGAATAAAAGCGTCCCAGATGGAATATCTTCACTTTAGAGTGTCGTAGAGACATGGGGGTGAGCTCATTATACTTAGGCATCCAATCAGTCTCTTAGGATCACCCCAAAGCTATTAAGCCACGCCCCTAGCAACAATTTTGGGTACCCTAGCAACATCTCCCATAGACTACCATTATAAAAAGCCCAGATGGATATCTTTACACCAGAGTGTCATAGAGACATAGGGGTGGGCTCATTTTACTCAGGAATCCAATCAGTCTCTTAGGATTCTTATTGAGGTATTAAGCCACGCCCCTAGCAACTAAATATGAGCACCTTAGCAACATAATAAACAAAGCCTTATATCTCTGGATCTGAACATCATAGAGACATGGGGGTTGGGTCTTTGAGTCATGTTAGCTTCATGCTAGCTCCATGCTAAGTCATACTAGCTTCATGCTAGTTTCATGCTAGCTTTATGCTAATTTCATAATAAATCTTGCTAACTTCATGCTAAATCATGCTAACTTCATGTTAAATTTTGTTAGCTGCACGCTAAATAGTGCTAGCGTCAAGCTAATCATGTTAACATCATGCTAATCATGCTAGCTTCACGTTAAATCATGCTAGCTTCATGCTAATCATGCTAACCTCATGCTTACTTCAAGCTAATCATGTTAGCCTCATGCTACCTTCATGCTAATCATGCTAACATCATGCTAGCTTCATGCTAATCATGATAGAATCATGCTAGCTTCATGCTAATCATGCTAGAATCATGCTAGCTTCATGCTAATCGTGCTAGAATCATGCTAGTTTCATGCTAGCATCATGCTAGCTTCATGCTAATCATGCTAACATCATGCTAGCTTCATGCTAATCATACTAGCATCATGGTAATCATGCTAGCAACATGCTAGCTTCATGCTAATCATGCTACCATCATGCTAACTTCATGCTAGCTTCATGCTAATCATGCTAGCATCATGCTAGCTTCATGCTAATCATGCTAACATCATGCTAACTTCATGCTAGCTTCATGCTTACCATGCTAGCTTCATGCTAATCATGCTAGAATCATGCTAGTTATTATGTTGGCTTGACAAAGCCAACATACTGATATTGTATTTAAACTTATTATTAGTGGTGCTTGCATTTATGCAAAGCATCACTATTACTATCTTGCATACTTATTATTATTAGTGGTGCTTGCATTTATGCAAGGCATCACTATTACTATTCCTCAGGGATATTATTATTATTATTATATTTTATTCTTACATCTGCACGTTTTTTCGGCACCTAACTCGTCCCGCACGGTTTGTCGTAGACCCATGAAAGAGGGCTCAAATCGACGGGCTTATTAAGGACACGACTGCTATGACTTTTATAAGCGATCGGGTGCAGGATTTTCGAAAGGGGGGCGAAAAACCACCCAAAAAATCCCATTGACTTAACATTGAGCCCAACTTTGACGAGTCATAGCTCCGCTCGAGGATTTTGTAGAAACATGTAGGTTACAACATTTGGAGAGGGTGGTAGACTCTGTAAGAACATATATCACAATGGGGTGTAAGTTGTACCCCTGGGGTGTAAGAGGCGCCCAAAAGTGCCCCAATGAAAAGTCAATGGGGCGAAAATCCCATAGACTTAAAATTGCAAATACTTTGACGGGTCATAGGTACGAGCGAGGATTTCGTAGAAACATGTGGGTTGCTAAAATTAAAGAGGGTGCTAGACTCTGTCAGGACGTCCCCCACAATGGGGTGTAAGGTTACCCTAGCAACCATTTTGGGCACCCTAGCAACCTATCCCATAGACTGCCATTATAAAATGCCCAGATGGATATCTTTGCACTACAGTGTCACAGAGACATGGGGGTGGGCTCATTTTACCCAGGCATCCAATCAGTCTCTCAGGATCCTTACTGAGGTATTAAGCCACGCCCCTAGCAACCAGTTTTGAGCACCCTAGCAACATAAAATTCAAACAGTTATATCTCGCATCAGAACATCGTAGAGACACGGGGGTTGGACCGTTTGACTCGTGACTCAGAGTGTAATCACTATGGGATGCCAATTTTTTCCCTAGCAACCAAATACAGTACCCTAGCAACAGAGTAAACAAAGCCTTATATCACCGCATCAGAACATCGTAGAGACACGGGGGTTGGACGGTTTGACTCGTGACTCGGAGGGTAATCACTAGTGGATGCCATTTTTTCCCTAGCAACCAAATACAGCTCCCTAGCAACAGAGTAAACAAAGCCTTATATCTCCACATCAGAACATCGTAGAGACACGGGGGTTGGACCATTTGACTCGTGACTCGGAGGGTAATCACTAGTGGATGCCATTTTTGTCCCTAGCAACCAAATACAGCTCCCTAGCAACAGAGTAAACAAAGCCTTATTTCTCCGCATCAGAGCATCGTAGAGACAGGGGGGTTGGACCATTTGACTTGTGACTCAGAGGGTAATCACCAGTGGATGCCAATTTTCCCCCTAGCAACCAAATACAGTACCCTAGCAACAGTGTAAACAAAGCCTTATATCTCCGCATCAGAACATCGTAGAGACACAGGGGTTGGACCATATGACTTGTGACTTGGAGTGTAATCAGTATTGGATGTCAAATTGTTCCCTAGCAACCAAATACAGTACCCTAGCAACCAAATAAACAAAGCCTTATATCTCCACATCAGAACATCGTAGAGACACGGGGGTTGGACCATTTGACTCGTGACTCGGAGGGTAATCACTAGTGGATGCCATTTTTGTCCCTAGCAACCAAATACAGCTCCCTAGCAACAGAGTAAACAAAGCCTTATTTCTCCGCATCAGAGCATCGTAGAGACACGGGGGTTGGACCATTTGACTTGTGACTCAGAGGGTAATCACCAGTGGATGCCAATTTTCCCCCTAGCAACCAAATACAGTACCCTAGCAACAGAGTAAACAAAGCCTTATATCTCCGCATCAGAACATCGTAGAGACACGGGGGTTGGACCGTTTGACTCGTGAATCAGAGTGTAATCACTAGTGGATGCCAATTTTTTCCCTAGCAACCAAATACAGTACCCTAGCAACAGAGTAAACAAAGCCTTATATCACCGCATCAGAACATCGTAGAGACACGGGGGTTGGACCGTTTGACTCGTGACTCGGAGGGTAATCACTAGTGGATGCCATTTTTTCCCTAGCAACCAAATACAGTACCCTAGCAACAGAGTAAACAAAGCCTTATATCTCCGCATCAGAACATCGTAGAGACACGGGGGTTGGACCATTTGACTTGTGACTTGGAGTGTAATCAGTATTGGATGTCAAATTGTTCCCTAGCAACCAAATACAGTACCCTAGCAACCAAATAAACAAAGCCTTATATCTCGCCATCAGAACATCGTAGAGACATGGGGGTTTGACCGTTTGACTCGTGACCCGGAGTGTAATCACTATTGGATGTCAAATTTTCCCTAGCAACCAAATACAGTACCCTAGCAACCGAATAAACAAAGCCTTATATCTGCGCATCAGAACATAGTAGAGACACGGGGGTTGGACCGTATGACTTGTGACTCGGAGTGTAATCACTAGTGGATGGCAATTTTCTCCCTAGCAACCAGATACACTACCCTAGCAACCGAATAAACAAAGCCTTATATCTGCGCATCAGAACATAGTAGAGACACGGGGGTTGGACCGTATGACTTGTGACTCGGAGTGTAATCACTAGTGGATGGCAATTTTCTCCCTATTAACCAAATACAGTACCCTAGCAACAGAGTAAACAAAGCCTTATATCTCCGCATCAGAACATCGTAGAGACACGGGGTTTGGATCGTTTTACTCGTGACTGGAAGTATAATCATATACTGTCCCCCGAAATGTGCCACGGCAAGCACCACTTCACATTTTCTTCAGGAAATGTACCTATCTAGTTATTATTATTATTCTTCTTCTTTTTCTGGACACTTTTTCGGCGCGTAACTCGTCCCGCACGCTTTGTCGTAGACCCATAAATTAGGGCTCAAATCGACCGGCTTATTGAGGAGAGGTGTGCTATGACTTTTATAAGCGATCGGGTGCAGGATTTCCGAAAGGGGGGCGAAAAACCACCCTAAAAATCCCATTGACTTAACATTGCGCCCAACTTTGACGAGTCATAGCTCCGCTCGAGGATTTTGTAGAAACATGTGGGTTACAACATTTGAAGAGGGTGGTAGGCTCTGTAAGAACATGGATCACAATGGGGTGTAAGTTGTACCCCTGGGGTGTAAGAGGTGCCCAAAAGTGCCCCAATGAAAAGTCAATGGGGCAAAATCCCATAGACTTACCATTGCAAAAATTTTGACGGGTCATAGGTCCGAGCCAGGATTTCATAGAAACATGTGGGTTACTAAATTTGAAGAGGGTGCTAGACTCTGTCAGGACGTCCCCCACAATGGGGTGTAAGGTTACCATAGCAACCAATTTGGGCACCCTAGCAACCTATACCATAGACTGCCATTATAAAATGCCCGGATGGATATCTTTGCACCACAGTGTCATAGAGACATGGGGGTGGGCTCATTTTACTCAGGCATCCAATCAGTCTCTCAGGATCCTTACAGACTTACTAAGCCACGCCCCTAGCAACCACTTTTGAGCACCCTAGCAACATAAAATACAAACAGTTATATCTCGGCATCAGAACATCGTAGAGACACGGGGGTTGGACCGTTTTACTTGTGACTAGGGGTGTAACAATTGGGCACATCATTGGCCACTCCCAAGCCACGCCCCTAGCAACCAAATTTGAGCACCCTAGCAACCGAATAAACAAAGCCTTATATCTCCGCATCAGAACATCGTAGAGACACGGGGTTTGGACCGTTTTACTTGTGACTCGGAGTGTAATCACTGGGCACATCATTGGCCACTCCCAAGCCACGCCCCTAGCAACCAAATACAGTACCCTAGCAACAGAGTAAACAAAGCCTTATATCTCCGCATCAGAACATCGTAGAGACACGGGGGTTGGACCGTTTTACTTGTGACTCGGAGTGTAATCACTGGGCACATAATTGGCCACTCCCAAGCCACGCCCCTAGCAACCAAATACAGTACCCTAGCAACAGAGTAAACAAAGCCTTATATCTCCGCATCAGAACATCGTAGAGACACGGGGGTTGGACCGTTTTACTTGTGACTCGGAGTGTAATCACTGGGCACATCATTGGCCACTCCCAATCCACGCCCTTAGCAACCAAATACAGTACCCTAGCAACAGAGTAAACAAAGCCTTATATCTCCACATCAGAACATCGTAGAGACACGGGGGTTGGACCGTTTTACTTGTGACTCGGAGTGTAATCACTGGGCACATAATTGGCCACTCCCAAGCCACGCCCCTAGCAACCAAATACAGTACCCTAGCAACAGAGTAAACAAAGCCTTATATCTCCGCATCAGAACATCGTAGAGACACGGGGGTTGGACCGTTTTACTTGTGACTCGGAGTGTAATCACTGGGCACATCATTGGCCACTCCCAAGCCACGCCCCTAGCAACCAAATACAGTACCCTAGCAACAGAGTAAACAAAGCCTTATATCTCCACATCAGAACATCGTAGAGACATGGGGGTTGGACCGTTTGACTCATGACTCGGAGGGTAATCACTAGTGGATGCCATTTTTTTCCCTAGCAACCAAATACAGTACCCTAGCAACAGAGTAAACAAAGCCTTATATCTCCGCATCAGAACATCGTAGAGACATGGGGTTTGGACCGTTTGACTCGTGACTCGGAGGGTAATCACTAGTGGGTGCAATTTTTTTCCCTAGCAACCAAATACAGTACCCTAGCAACAGAGTAAACAAAGCCTTATATCTCCACATCAGAACATCATAGAGACACAGGGATTGGACCGTTTGACTCGTGACTCGGAGGGTAATCACTAGTGGATGCCATTTTTTTCCCTAGCAACCAAATACAGTACCCTAGCAACAGAGTAAACAAAGCCTTATATCTCTGCTTCAGAACATCGTAGAAACACGGGGGTTGGACCATTTTACTTGTGACTCGGCATGTAATCACTAGTGGATGCCATTTTTTTCCCTAGCAACCAAATACAGTACCCTAGCAACAGAGTAAACAAAGCCTTATATCTCCGCATCAGAACATCGTAAAGACATGGGGGTTGGACCGTTTGACTCGTGACTCGGAGGGTAATCACTAGTGGATGCCATTTTTTCCCCTAGCAACCAAATACAGTACCCTAGCAACAGAGTAAACAAATCCTTATATCCCTGCTTCAGAACATCGTAGAGACACGGGGGTTGGACCATTTTACTTTTGGCTTGGAGTATAATCATAAATTGTCCCCTGAAATTTGCCACGGCAAGCACCACTCACATTTTCTTCAGGAAATGTACCTATCTAGTTATTATTATTCTTCTTTTTCTTCTTCTGAGACTAAAATTTCCGCAGCTAACTCGTCTGACAGCTTTCAAGTTACATTCACCAAATTTTCCACGGACTTTCTGACTGGTCTGAAGAAGTGTGCTATATCTTTTTGAAGGGATCCGACTTACAGAATTCCTAAAACGGGACATTAAAATTCCGAAAGTCCCATTGACTTAACATTGGACAAACTTTGACGGCTTCTAGCTGCGAGCGAGAATTTTGTAGAAACTTGTGGGTTACCACATTTGAAGAGGCTGGCAGGCTCAATCCCAAAGCTAATTAGCCACGCCCCTAGCAACCATTTTTGGGCACCCTAGCAACATATCCCATAGACTGCCATTATAAAATGCCCAGATGGATATCTTTGCATCACACTGTCATAGAGACATGGGGGTGGGCTTATTTTACTCAGGCATCCAATCAGTCTCTTAGGATTCTTATTGAGCTATTAAGCCACGCCCCTAGCAACCAAATATGAGCACCCTAGCAACATAATAAACAAAGCCTTATATCTCTGGATCCGAACATCATAGAGACATGGGGGTTGGGTCGTTTGGTCATGTTAGCTTCATGCTAGCTTCATGCTAAGTCATACTAGCTTCATGCTAGTTTCATGCTAGCTTTATGCTAATTTCATAATAAATCTTGCTAACTTCATGGTAAATCATGTTAGCATCATGCTAGCTTCATGCTAATTAATGTTAACATCATGCTAGCTTCATGCTAATTAATGTTAGCATCATGTTAGCTTCATGCTAATTAATGTTAGCATCATGCTAGCTTCATGCTAATTCATGTTAGCTTCATGCTAGCTTAATGCTAATTCATGTTAGCTTCATGCTAGCTTCATGCTAATTCATGTTAGCATCGTGCTAGCTTCATGCTAATTCATGTTAGCATCGTGCTAGCTTCATGCTAATTCATGTTAACGTTGTGCTAGCTTCATGCTAATTCATGTTAGCATCGTGCTAGCTTCATGTTAATTCATGTTAGCGTCGTGCTAGCTTCATATTAATTCATGTTAACGTCGTGCTAGCTTCATGCTAATTCATATTAGCGTCGTGCTAGCTTCATGCTAATTCATATTAGCATCATGCTAGCTTCATGCTAATTCATGTTAGCATCATGCTAGCTTCATGCTAATTCATGTTAGCATCATGCTAGCTTCATGCTAATTCATGTTAACATCATGCTAGCTTCATGCTAATTCATGTTACCATCATGCTAGCTTCATGCTAATTCATGTTAGCATCATGCTAGTTCATGTTAGCATAATGCTAGCTTCATGTTAATTCATGTTAGCACAATGCTAATTCATGTTAGCATCATGCTAGCTTCATGTTAATTCATGTTAGCATCATGCTAGCTTCATGCTAATTCATGTTAGCATCATGCTAGCTTCATGCTAATTCATGTTAGCATCATGCTAGCTTCATGCTAATTCATGTTAGCATCATGCTAGCTTCATGCTAATTCATGTTAGCATCATGCTAGCTTCATGCTAATTCATGTTAGCACAATGCTAGCTTAATGCTAATTCTTGTTAGCATCATGCTAGCTTCATGCTAATTCATGTTAGCATCATGCTAGCTTCATGCTAATTCATGTTAGCATCATGCTAGCTTCATGCTAATTCATGTTAGCATCATGCTAGCTTCATGCTAATTCATGTTAGCATCATGCTAGCTTCATGCTAATTCATGTTAGCATCAGGCTAGCTTCATGCTACTTTATGTTAGCTTCATGCTAGCTTCATGCTAATTCATGTTAGCATCATGCTAGCTTCATGCTAATTCATGTTAGCATCATGCTAACTTAGTGCTAAACATGCTAACATGGTAACTTTTGGTATCATGTTTACGGAAAGTTATAATCCTAAACTAAACTTGTTTTAAATTTCTCTCAATCTGTTTTAAACGTTCAGGCTAGGCTTTGTCAAGCCAACATAAAGTTTGTCTTCAAACTTTTCTATCTAGTTATTATTCTTTTTCTCCCCCCAAAATTTCGGCAACTAACTCGTCCTAGGGCTTTCAACCTACATGCACCAAATTTTCCACAGACCTTCAGACTGGTCTGACTTAGTGTGCTATATATTTTCTAACTGATGGGACCTTCCGAATTCCTAAACGGGGGGCTCAAACACCCCCAAATTTCCATTGACTTAACATTGAGACAAACTTTGACGAGTCATAGCTGCGAGTGAGAAACTTGTAGAAACTTGTGGGTTACCACATTTAAGGAGGCTGACAGGCTCTGTAAGAACATACATCACAATGGGGTGTAAGAGGCCCCCAAAATTTCCCATTGACTTATAATGGGGCAGGAAACATGCCCATATAAAGGAATAAAAGCGTCCCAGATGGAATATCTTCACTTTAGAGTGTCGTAGAGACATGGGGGTTGGACCGTTTTACTTGTGGCTTGAAGGTTGATCATTATGGGATGCCATTTTTCTCCCTAGCAACCAAACTTAGTACCCTAGCAACGGAATAAACAAAGCCTTATTTCTCCGCTTCAGAACATCTTAGAGACACGGGGGTTGGACCGTTTTACTTGTGGCTTGAAGGTTGATCATTATGGGATGCCATTTTTCTCCCTAGCAACCAAACTTAGTACCCTAGCAACGGAATAAACAAAGCCTTATTTCTCTGCTTCAGAACATCTTAGAGACACGGGGGTCGGACCGTTTTACTTGTGGCTTGAAGGTTGATTATTATGGGATGCCAATTTCCTCCCTAGCAACCAAACTTAGTACCCTAGCAACAGAATAAACAAAGCCTTATATCTCCGCTTCAGAACATCATAGAGACACGGGGGTTGGACCGTTTTACTTGTGGCTTGAAGGTTGATCATTATGGGATGCCATTTTTCTCCCTAGCAACCAAACTTAGTACCCTAGCAACGGAATAAACAAAGCCTTATTTCTCCGCTTCAGAACATCTTAGAGACACGGGGGTTGGACCGTTTTACTTGTGGCTTGAAGGTTGATTATTATGGGATGCCAATTTCCTCCCTAGCAACCAAACTTAGTACCCTAGCAACGGAATAAACAAAGCCTTATATCTCCGCTTCAGAACATCATAGAGACACGGGGGTTGGACCGTTTTACTTGTGGCTTGAAGGTTGATCATTATGGGATGCCATTTTTCTCCCTAGCAACCAAACTTAGTACCCTAGCAACGGAATAAACAAAGCCTTATTTCTCCGCTTCAGAACATCTTAGAGACACGGGGGTTGGACCGTTTTACTTGTGGCTTGAAGGTTGATTATTATGGGATGCCAATTTCCTCCCTAGCAACCAAACTTAGTACCCTAGCAACGGAATAAACAAAGCCTTATATCTCAGCATAAGAACATTGTAGAGACACGGGGGTTGGACCGTTTTACTTGTGGCTTTAAGTGTGATCATTATGGGATGCCATTTTTCTCCCTAGCAACCAAACTTAGTACCCTAGCAACGGAATAAACAAAGCCTTATATCCGCGTCAGAACATCATAGAGACACGGGGGTTGGACCGTTTTACTTGTGGCTTGAAGGTTGATCATTATGGGATGCCAATTTTCTCCCTAGCAACCAAACTTAGTACCCTAGCAACGGAATAAACAAAGCCTTATATCTCCGCTTCAGAACATCATAGAGACATGGGGGTTGGACCGTTTTACTTGTGGCTTGAAGGTTGATCAATATGGGATGCCAATTTTCTCCCTAGCAACCAAACTTAGTACCCTAGCAACGGAATAAACAAAGCCTTATATCTCCGCTTCAGAACATCTTAGAGACACGGGGTTTGACCGTTTTACTTGTGGCTTGAAGGTTGATCATTATGGGATGCCAATTTTCTCCCTAGCAACCAAACTTAGTACCCTAGCAACGGAATAAACAAAGCCTTATATCTCCGCTTCAGAACATCATAGAGACACGGGGGTTGGACCGTTTTACTTGTGGCTTGAAGGTTGATCATTATGGGATGCCAATTTTCTCCCTAGCAACCAAACTTAGTACCCTAGCAACGGAATAAACAAAGCCTTATATCTCCGCTTCAGAATATCATAGAGACATGGGGGTTGGACCGTTTTACTTGTGGCTTGAAGGTTGATCATTATGGGATGCCAATTTTCTCCCTAGAAACCAAACTTAGTACCCTAGCAACGGAATAAACAAAGCCTTATATCTCCGCTTCAGAACATCATAGAGACACGGGGGTTGGACCGTTTTACTTGTGGCTTGAAGGTTGATCATTATGGGATGCCAATTTTCTCCCTAGCAACCAAACTTAGTACCCTAGCAACGGAATAAATGTTAGCTTCATTCTAGCTTCATGCTAATCATGTTAGCTTCATGCTAGCTTCATGCTAATCATGCTAACATCATGCTAGCTTCATGCTAATCATGTTAGCTTCATGTTAGCTTCATGCTAATCATGTTAGCTTCATGCTAGCTTCATACTGATCATGCTAGCATCATGCAAACTTCATGCTAATCATGCTAGCATCATGCTAGCTTCATGCTAATCATGCTAGCATCATGCTAGCTTCATGCTAATCATGCTAGCATCATGCTAGCTTCATGCTAATCATGTTAGCTTCATGCTAGCTTCATGCTAATCATGTTAGCTTCATACTTAAACATACTAACTGCCAGATAGCCTACTAAACTAAACTTCTGTCAATCCGTTTTAAACGTTCAGTCTACGCTTTTTCAAGCCAACATAAAGTTTGTCTTCAAACTTTAATATCTAGTTAGTGGTGCTTGCATTTATGCAAGGCATCACTATTATTATTGCTCATACTTATTATTATTATTATTATTATATCTTATTATTCTTATGTCTGCACACTTTTTCGGCGCGTAACTCGTCCCACACGGTTTGTCGTAGACCCATAAATTAGGGCTCAAATCGACCGGCTTATTGAGGAGAGGTGTGCTATGACTTTTATAAGCGATCGGGTGCAGGATTTCCGAAAGGGGGGCGAAGAACCACCCAAAAAATCCCGTTGACTTAACATTGCTCCCAACTTTGACGAGTCATAGCTCCGCTCGAGGATTTTGTAGAAACATGTGGGTTACAACATTTGAAGAGGGTGGTAGGCTCTGTAAGAACATTGATCACAATGGGGTGTAAGTTGTACCCCTGGGGTATAAGACGTGCCCAAAAGTGCCCCAATGAAAAGTCAATGGGGCAAAATCCCATAGACTTACCATTGCAAAAATTTTGACGGGTCATAGGTCCGAGCCAGGATTTCATAGAAACATGTGGGTTACTACATTTGAAGAGGGTGCTAGACTCTGTCAGGACGTCCCCCACAATGGGGTGTAAGGTTACCATAGCAACCATTTTGGGCACCCTAGCAACCTATACCATAGACTGCCATTATAAAATGCCCGGATGGATATCTTTGCACCACAGTGTCATAGAGACATGGGGGTGGGCTCATTTTACTCAGGCATCCAATCAGTCTCTCAGGATCCTTACAGACTTACTAAGCCACGCCCCTAGCAACCACTTTTGAGCACCCTAGCAACATAAAATACAAACAGTTATATCTCGGCATCAGAACATCGTAGAGACACGGGGGTTGGACCGTTTTACTTTTGACTAGGGGTGTAACAATTGGGCACATCATTGGCCACTCCCAAGCCACGCCCCTAGCAACCAAATTTGAGCACCCTAGCAACCGAATAAACAAAGCCTTATATCTCCGCATCAGAACATCGTAGAGACACGGGGTTTGGACCGTTTTACTTGTGACTCGGAGTGTATTCACTGGGCACATCATTGGCCACTCCCAAGCCACGCCCCTAGCAACCAAATACAGTACCCTAGCAACAGAGTAAACAAAGCCTTATATCTCCACATCAGAACATCGTAGAGACACGGGGGTTGGACCGTTTTACTTGTGACTCGGAGTGTAATCACTGGGCACATAATTGGCCACTCCCAAGCCACGCCCCTAGCAACCAAATACAGTACCCTAGCAACAGAGTAAACAAAGCCTTATATCTCCGCATCAGAACATCGTAGAGACACGGGGGTTGGACCGTTTAACTCGTGACTCTGAGTGTAATCACTAGTGGATGCCAATTTTTTCCCTAGCAACCAAATACAGTACCCTAGCAACAGTGTAAACAAAGCCTTATATCTCCGCATCAGAACATCGTAGAGACACGGGGGTTGGACCGTTTAACTCGTGACTCTGAGTGTAATCACTAGTGGATGCCAAATTTTTCCATAGCAACCAAATACAGTACCCTAGCAACCGCATAAACAAAGCCTTATATCTCTGCATCAAAACCTCATAGAGACACGGGGGTTGGAACGTTTTACTTTTGGGTTGGAGTATAATCATATATTGTCCCGAGAATTTTGCCACGGCAAGCAACACTTCACATTTTCTTCAGGAAATGTACCTATCTAGTTATTATTATTCTTTTTCTGGACACTTTTTCGGCGCGTAACTCGTCCCGCACGCTTTGTCGTAGACCCATAAATTAGGGCTCAAATCGACCGGCTTATTGAGGAGAGGTGTGCTATGACTTTTATAAGCGATCGGGTGCAGGATTTCCGAAAGGGGGGCGAAAAACCACCCAAAAAATCCCATTGACTTAACATTGCGCCCAACTTTGACGAGTCATAGCTCCGCTCGAGGATTTTGTAGAAACATGTGGGTTACAACATTTGAAGAGGGTGGTAGGCTCTGTAAGAACATGGATCACAATGGGGTGTAAGTTGTACCCCTGGGGTGTAAGAGGTGCCCAAAAGTGCCCCAATGAAAAGTCAATGGGGCAAAATCCCATAGACTTACCATTGCAAAAATTTTGATGGGTCATAGGTCCGAGCCAGGATGTCATAGAAACATGTGGGTTACTAAATTTGAAGAGGGTGCTAAACTCTGTCAGGACGTCCCCCACAATGGGGTGTAAGGTTACCATAGCAACCATTTTGGGCACCCTAGCAACCTATACCATAGACTGCCATTATAAAATGCCCGGATGGATATCTTTGCACCACAGTGTCATAGAGACATGGGGGTGGGCTCATTTTACTCAGGCATCCAATCAGTCTCTCAGGATCCTTACAGACTTACTAAGCCACGCCCCTAGCAACCACTTTTGAGCACCCTAGCAACATAAAATACAAACAGTTATATCTCCGCATCAGAACATCGTAGAGACACGGGGGTTGGACCGTTTTACTTGTGACTAGGGGTGTAATCACTGGGCACATCATTGGTCACTCCCAAGCCACGCCCCTAGCAACCAAATACAGTACCCTAGCAACAGAGTAAACAAAGCCTTATATCTCCACATCAGAACATCGTAGAGACACGGGGGTTGGACCGTTTTACTTGTGACTCAGAGTGTAATCACTGGGCACATAATTGGCCACTCCCAAGCCACGCCCCTAGCAACCAAATACAGTACCATAGCAACCGAATAAACAAAGCCTTATATCTCCGCATCAGAACATCGTAGAGACACGGGGTTTGGACCGTTTTACTTGTGACTCGGAGTGTAATCACTGGGCACATCATTGGCCACTCCCAAGCCACGCCCCTAGCAACCAAATACAGTACCCTAGCAACAGAGTAAACAAAGCCTTATATCTCCGCATCAGAACATCGTAGAGACACGGGGGTTGGACCGTTTTACTTGTGACTCGGAGTGTAATCACTGGGCACATAATTGGCCTCTCCCAAGCCACGCCCCTAGCAACCAAATACAGTACCCTAGCAACAGAGTAAACAAAGCCTTATATCTCCGCATCAGAACATCGTAGAGACACGGGGGTTGGACCGTTTTACTTGTGACTCGGAGTGTAATCACTGGGCACATCATTGGCCACTCCCAAGGCACGCCCCTAGCAACCAAATACAGTACCCTAGCAACAGAGTAAACAAAGCCTTATATCTCCGCATCAGAACATCGTAGAGACACGGGGGTTGGACCGTTTGACTCGTGACTCGGAGTGTAATCACTAGTGGATGCCAATTTTTTCCCTAGCAACCAAATACAGTACCCTAGCAACAGAGTAAACAAAGCCTTATATCTCCGCATCAGAACATCGTAGAGACATGGGGTTTGGACCGTTTGACTCGTGACTCGGAGGGTAATCACTAGTGGATGCCATTTTTTTCCCTAGCAACCAAATACAGTACCCTAGCAACAGAGTAAACAAAGCCTTATATCTCCGCATCAGAACATCGTAGAGACACGGGGGTTGGACCGTTTGACTCATGACTCGGAGGGTAATCACTAGTGGATGCAATTTTTTTCCCTAGCAACCAAATACAGTACCCTAGCAACAGAGTAAACAAAGCCTTATATCTCCGCATCAGAACATCGTAGAGACACGGGGGTTGGACCGTTTGACTCGTGACTCGGAGGGTAATCACTAGTGGATGCCATTTTTTTCCCTAGCAACCAAATACAGTACCCTAGCAACAGAGTAAACAAAGCCTTATGTCTCAGCATCAGAACATCGTAGAGATACGGGGGTTGGACCGTTTGACTCGTGACTCGGAGTGTAATCATTATGGGATGCCAATTTTTTCCCTAGCAATCAAATACAGTACCCTAGCAACAGAGTAAACAAAGCCTTATATCTCCGCATCAGAACATTGTACAGACATGGGGGTTGGACCGTTTGACTTGTGACTCGGAGGGTAATCACTAGTGGATGGCAATTTTTTCCCTAGCAACGAAATACAGTACCCTAGCAACCGGATAAACACAGCCTTATATGTCCGCATCAGAACATCGTAGAGACACGGGAGTTGGATCGTTTTACTTTTGGCTTGGAGTATAATCATATATGGTCCCCAGAATTTTGCCACGGCAAGCACCACTCACATTTTCTTCAGGAAATGTACCTATCTAGTTATTATTATTATGTTGGCTTGAGAAAGCCAACATACTGTTGTTGCACTTAAACTTATTATTATTATTATTATTATTATGTTGGCTTGAGAAAGCCAACATACTGTTGTTGCACTTAAACTTATTATTATTATTATTATTATTATTATTATTCTTTTTCTTCTGAGACTAAAATTTCTAACTCTAACTCGTCCTAGAGCTTTCAAGCTACAGCCATCAAACTTTGGACAGACTTTCGGTCTGATCTGACGAGGTGTGCTATATCTTTTCTAACTGATGGGACCTTCCGAATTCCTAAACGGGGCGCTGAAACACCCCAAAATTTCCATTGACTTAACATTGAGACAAACTTTGACGGGTCAAAGCTGCGAGTGAGAAACTTGTAGAAACTTGTGGCTTACCACATTTAAGGAGGCTGACAGGCTGTGTAAGAAAATACCTCACAATGGGGTGTAAGCTGTACCCCTGGGGTGTAAGAGGCCCCCAAATTTTCCCATTGACTTATAATGGGGCAGGAAACATGCCCATAAAAGGGAAAAAAAGCGTCCCAGATGGAATATCTTCACTTTAGAGTGTCTTAGAGACATGGGGGTGGGCTCATTTTACTCAAGCATCCAATCAGTCTCTTAGGATCACCCCAGAGATATTAAGCCACGCCCCTAGCAACAATTTTGGGTACCCTAGCAACATCTCCCATAGACTACCATTATAAAAAGCCCAGATGGATATCTTTGCACCAGAGTGTCATAGAGACATAGGGGTGGGCTCATTTTACTCAGGCATCCAATCAGTCTCTTAGGATTCTTATTGAGGTATTAAGCCACGCCCCTAGCAACAAAATATGAAGACCCTAGCAACATAATAAACAAAGCCTTATATCTCTGGATCTGAACATCGTAGAGACACAGGGGTTGGACCGTTTTTCTTGTGGCTTGAAGTGTAATCATTATGGGATGCCAATTTTTTCCCTAGCAACCAAACTTAGTACCCTAGCAACGGAATAAACAAAGCCTTATATCTCCGCTTCAGAACATCATAGAGACACGGGGGTTGGACCGTTTTACTTGTGGCTTGAAGTGTGATCATTATGGGATGCCAATTTTCTCCCTAGCAACCAAACTTAGTACCCTAGCAACGGAATAAACAAAGCCTTATATCTCCGCATCAGAACATTGTAGAGACAGGGGGGTTGGACCGTTTAACTTGTGGCTTGAAGGGTGATCATTATGGGATGCCAATTTTCTCCCTAGCAACCAAACTTAGTACCCTAGCAACGCAATAAATGTTAGCTTCATGCTAGCTTCTTGCTAATCATGCTAGCTTCATGCTAGCTTCATGCTAATCATGGTAACATCATGCTAGCTACATGCTTATCATGCTAACTTCATGCTAGCTTCATGCTAATCATGCTAACTTCATGCTAGCTTCATGCTAATCATGCTAACATCATGCTAGCTTCATGCTAATCATGCTAACATCATGCTAGCTTCATGCTAATCATGCTAGCATCATGCTAGCTTCATGCTAATCATACTAGCATCATGCTAGCTTCATGCTAACTTCATGCTAATCATGCTAGCTTCATGCTAGCTTCATGCTAATCATGCTAGCATCATGCTAGCTTCATGCTAATCATGCTAGCATCATGCTAGCTTCATGCTAATCATGCTAGCATCATGCTAGCTTCATGCTAATCATGCTAGCATCATGCTAGCTTCATGCTAATCATGCTAGCATCATGCTAATCATGCTAGCATCATGCTAGCTTCATGCAAATCATGCTAGCATCATGCTAGCTTCATGCTAATCATGCTAGCATCATGCTAGCTTCATGCTAATCATGCTAGCATCATGCTAGCTTCATGCTAATCATGCTAGCATCATGCTAGCTTCATGCTAATCATGCTAGCATCATGCTAGCTTCATGCTAATCATGCTAGCATCATGCTAGCTTCATGCTAATCATGCTAGCATCATGCTAGCATCATGCTAGCTTCATGCTAATCATGCTAGCTTCATGCTAATCATGCTAGCATCATGCTAGCTTCATGCTAATCATGCTAGCATCATGCTAGCTTCATGCTAATCATGCTAGCATCATGCTAGCTTCATGCTTATCATGCTAGCTTCATGCTAATCATGCTAGCATCAAGCTAGCTTCATTCTAATCATGCTAGCATCATGCTAGCTTCATGCTAATCATGCTAACATCATGCTAGCTTCATGGTAAATCATGCTACCTTCATACTTAAACATACTAACAGCCAGATAGCCTACTAAACTAAACTTATGTCAAACCGTTTTAAACGTTCAGGCTACGCTTTCTCAAGCCAACATAAAGTTTGTCTTCAAACTTTACTATCTAGTTATTATTATTATTCTTTTTCTTCTGAGACTAAAATTTCTAACTCTAACTCGTCCTAGAGCTTTCAAGCTACAGCCATCAAACTTTGGACAGACTTTCGGTCTGATCTGACGAGGTGTGCTATATCTTTTCTAACTGATGGGACCTTCCGAATTCCTAAACGGGGCGCTGAAACACCCCAAAATTTCCATTGACTTAACATTGAGACAAACTTTGACGGGTCAAAGCTGCGAGTGAGAAACTTGTAGAAACTTGTGGCTTACCACATTTAAGGAGGCTGACAGGCTGTGTAAGAACATACCTCACAATGGGGTGTAAGCTGTACCCCTGGGGTGTAAGAGGCCCCCAAATTTTCCCATTGACTTATAATGGGGCAGGAAACATGCCCATAAAAGGGAAAAAAAGCGTCCCAGATGGAATATCTTCACTTTAGAGTGTCTTAGAGACATGGGGGTGGGCTCATTTTACTCAAGCATCCAATCAGTCTCTTAGGATCACCCCAGAGATATTAAGCCACGCCCCTAGCAACAATTTTGGGTACCCTAGCAACATCTCCCATAGACTACCATTATAAAAAGCCCAGATGGATATCTTTGCACCAGAGTGTCATAGAGACATAGGGGTGGGCTCATTTTACTCAGGCATCCAATCAGTCTCTTAGGATTCTTATTGAGGTATTAAGCCACGCCCCTAGCAACAAAATATGAAGACCCTAGCAACATAATAAACAAAGCCTTATATCTCTGGATCTGAACATCGTAGAGACACAGGGGTTGGACCGTTTTTCTTGTGGCTTGAAGTGTAATCATTATGGGATGCCAATTTTTTCCCTAGCAACCAAACTTAGTACCCTAGCAACGGAATAAACAAAGCCTTATATCTCCGCTTCAGAACATCATAGAGACACGGGGGTTGGACCGTTTTACTTGTGGCTTGAAGTGTGATCATTATGGGATGCCAATTTTCTCCCTAGCAACCAAACTTAGTACCCTAGCAACGGAATAAACAAAGCCTTATATCTCCGCATCAGAACATTGTAGAGACACGGGGGTTGGACCGTTTAACTTGTGGCTTGAAGGGTGATCATTATGGGATGCCAATTTTCTCCCTAGCAACCAAACTTAGTACCCTAGCAACGCAATAAATGTTAGCTTCATGCTAGCTTCTTGCTTATCATGCTAGCTTCATGCTAGCTTCATGCTAATCATGGTAACATCATGCTAGCTACATGCTTATCATGCTAACTTCATGCTAGCTTCATGCTAATCATGCTAACTTCATGCTAGCTTCATGCTAATCATGCTAACATCATGCTAGCTTCATGCTAATCATGCTAGCATCATGCTAGCTTCATGCTAATCATACTAGCATCATGCTAGCTTCATGCTAACTTCATGCTAATCATGCTAGCTTCATGCTAGCTTCATGCTAATCATGCTAGCATCATGCTAGCTTCATGCTAATCATGCTAGCATCATGCTAGCTTCATGCTAATCATGCTAGCATCATGCTAGCTTCATGCTAATCATGCTAGCATCATGCTAGCTTCATGCTAATCATGCTAGCATCATGCTAATCATGCTAGCATCATGCTAGCTTCATGCAAATCATGCTAGCATCATGCTAGCTTCATGCTAATCATGCTAGCATCATGCTAGCTTCATGCTAATCATGCTAGCATCATGCTAGCTTCAATCTAATCATGCTAGCATCATGCTAGCTTCATGCTAATCATGCTAGCATCATGCTAGCTTCATGCTAATCATGCTAGCATCATGCTAGCTTCATGCTAATCATGCTAACATCATGTTAGCATCATACTAGCTTCATGCTAATCATGCTAGCTTCATGCTAATCATGCTAGCATCATGCTAGCTTCATGCTAATCATGCTAGCATCATGCTAGCTTCATGCTAATCATGCTAGCATCATGCTAGTTTCATGCTTATCATGCTAGCTTCATGCTAATCATGCTAGCATCAAGCTAGCTTCATTCTAATCATGCTAGCATCATGCTAGCTTCATGCTAATCATGCTAACATCATGCTAGCTTCATGGTAAATCATGCTACCTTCATACTTAAACATACTAACAGCCAGATAGCCTACTAAACTAAACTTATGTCAAACCATTTTAAACGTTCAGGCTACGCTTTCTCAAGCCAACATAAAGTTTGTCTTCAAACTTTACTATCTAGTTATTCTTTTTCTTCTGAGACTAAAATTTCTAACTCTAACTCGTCCTAGAGCTTTCAAGCTACAGCCATCAAACTTTGGACAGACTTTCGGTCTGATCTGACGAGGTGTGCTATATCTTTTCTAACTGATGGGACCTTCCGAATTCCTAAACGGGGCGCTGAAACACCCCAAAATTTCCATTGACTTAACATTGAGACAAACTTTGACGGGTCATAGCTGCGAGTGAGAAACTTGTAGAAACTTGTGGCTTACCACATTTAAGGAGGCTGACAGGCTGTGTAAGAACATACCTCACAATGGGGTGTAAGAGGCCCCCAAAATTTCCCATTGACTTATAATGGGGCAGGAAACATGCCCATAAAAGGGAATAAAAGCGTCCCAGATGGAATATCTTCACTTTAGAGTGTCTTAGAGACATGGGGGTGGGCTCATTTTACTCAAGCATCCAATCAGTCTCTTAGGATCACCCCAGAGCTATTAAGCCACGCCCCTAGCAACAATTTTGGGTACCCTAGCAACATCTCCCATAGACTACCATTATAAAAAGCCCAGATGGATATCTTTGCACCAGAGTGTCATAGAGACATAGGGGTGGGCTCATTTTACTCAGGCATCCAATCAGTCTCTTAGGATTCTTATTGAGGTATTAAGCCACGCCCCTAGCAACAGAATATGAAGACCCTAGCAACATAATAAACAAAGCCTTATATCTCTGGATCTGAACATCGTAGAGACACAGGGGTTGGACCGTTTTACTTGTGGCTTGAAGTGTAATCATTATGGGATGCCAATTTTCTCCCTAGCAACCAAACTTAGTACCCTAGCAACGGAATAAACAAAGCCTTATATCTCCGCTTCAGAACATCATAGAGACACGGGAGTTGGACCGTTTTACTTGTGGCTTGAAGTGTGATCATTATGGGATGCCAATTTTCTCCCTAGCAACCAAACTTAGTACCCTAGCAACGGAATAAACAAAGCCTCATATCTCTGCATCAGAAAATTGTAGAGACACTGGGGTTGGACCGTTTTACTTGTGGCTTGAAGTGTGATTATTATGGGATGCCAATTTTCTCCCTAGCAACCAAACTTAGTACCCTAGTAACGGAATAAACAAAGCCTTATATCTCCGCATCAGAACATTGTAGAGACACGGGGGTTGGACCGTTTTACTTGTGGCTTGAAGGGTGATCATTATGGGATGCCAATTTTCTCCCTAGCAACCAAACTTAGTACCCTAGCAATGCAATACATGTTAGCTTCATGCTAGCTTCCTGCTAATCATGCTAGCTTCATGCTAGCTTCATGCTAATCATGCTAGCTTCATGCTAATCATGCTAACTTCATGCTAGCTTCATGCTAATCATGCTAACTTCATGCTAGCTTCATGCTAATCATGCTAACATCATGCTAGCTTCATGCTAATCATGCTAGCATCATGCTAGCTTCATGTTAATCATGCTAGCATCATGCTAATCATGCTAGCATCATGCTAGCTTCATGCTAACTTCATGCTAATCATGCTAGCTTCATGCTAATCATGCTAGCATCATGCTAGCTTCATGCTAATCATGCTAGCATCATGCTAGCTTCATGCTAATCATGCTAGCATCATGCTAGCTTCATGCTAATCATGCTAACATCATGATAGCTTCATGCTAATCATGCTAACATCATGCTAGCTTCATGCTAATCATGCTAGCATCATGTTAGCTTCATGCTAATCAAGTTAGCATCATGCTAGCTTCATGCTAATCATGCTAGCATCATGCTAGCTTCATGCTAGCTTCATGCTAATCATGCTAGCATCATGCTAGCTTCATGCTAATCATGCTAGCATCATGCTAGCTTCATGCTAATCATGCTAGCATCATGCTAGCTTCATGCTAATCATGCTAGCATCATGCTAGCTTCATGCTAATCATGCTAACTTCATGCTAATCATGCTAGCTTCATGCTAATCATGCTAACTTCATGCTAATCATGCTAGCATCATGCTAGCTTCATGCTAATCATGCTAGCATCATGCTAGCTTCATGCTAATCATGCTGACATCATGCTAGCTTCATGGTAAATCATGCTACCTTCATACTTAAACATACTAACAGCCAGATAGCCTACTAAACTAAACTTATGTCAAACCGTTTTAAACGTTCAGGCTACGCTTTCTCAAGCCAACATAAAGTTTGTCTTCAAACTTTACTATCTAGTTATTATTATGTTGGCTTGACAAAGCCAACATACTGTTCTTCGATCTAAGCTTATTATTATTATTAGTGGTGCTTGCATTTATGCAAAGCATCACTATTACTATCTTGCATACTTATTATTATTAGTGGTGCTTGCATTTATGCAAAGCATCACTATTACTATTCCTCAGGGATATTATTATATTTTATTCTTACATCTGCACGTTTTTTCGGCACGTAACTCGTCCCGCACGGTTTGTCGTAGACCCATGAAAGAGGGCTCAAATCGACCGGCTTATTGAGGAGAGGTGTGCTATGACTTTTATAAGCGATCGGGTGCAGGATTTCCGAAAGGGGGGCGAAAAACCACCCAAAAAATCCCATTGACTTAACATTGCGCCCAACTTTGACGAGTCATAGCTCCGCTCGAGGATTTTGTAGAAACATGTGGGTTACAACATTTGAAGAGGGTGGTAGGCTCTGTAAGAACATGGATCGCAATGGGGTGTAAGTTGTACCCCTGGGGTGTAAGAGGTGCCCAAAAGTGCCCCAATGAAAAGTAAATGGGGCAAAATCCCATAGACTTACCATTGCAAAAATTTTGACGGGTCATAGGTCCGAGCCAGGATTTCATAGAAACATGTGGGTTACTAAATTTGAAGAGGGTGCTAGACTCTGTCAGGACGTCCCCCACAATGGGGTGTAAGGTTACCATAGCAACCATTTTGGGCACCCTAGCAACCTATACCATAGACTGCCATTATAAAATTCCCAGATGGATATCTTTGCACCACAGTGTCATAGAGACATGGGGGTGGGCTCATTTTACTCAGGCATCCAATCAGTCTCTCAGGATCCTTACAGACTTACTAAGCCACGCCCCTAGCAACCACTTTTGAGCACCCTAGCAACATAAAATACAAACAGTTATATATCCGCATCAGAACATCGTAGAGACACGGGGGTTGGACCGTTTTACTTGTGACTAGGAGTGTAACAATTGGGCACATCATTGGCCACTCCCAAGCCACGCCCCTAGCAACCAAATTTGAGCACCCTAGCAACCGAATAAACAAAGCCTTATATCTCCGCATCAGAACATCGTAGAGACACGGGGTTTTGACCGTTTTACTTGTGACTCGGAGTGTAATCACTGGGCACATCATTGGCCACTCCCAAGCCACGCCCCTAGCAACCAAATACAGTACCCTAGCAACAGAGTAAACAAAGCCTTATATCTCCGCATCAGAACATCGTAGAGACACGGGGGTTGGACCGTTTTACTTGTGACTCGGAGTGTAATCACAGAGCACATAATTGGCCACTCCCAAGCCACGCCCCTAGCAACCAAATACAGTACCCTAGCAACAGAGTAAACAAAGCCTTATATCTCCGCATCAGAACATCGCAGAGACACGGGGGTTGGACCGTTTTACTTGTGACTCGGAGTGTAATCACTGGGCACATCATTGGCCACTCCCAAGCCACGCCCCTAGCAACCAAATACAGTACCCTAGCAACAGAGTAAACAAATCCTTATATCTCCACATCAGAACATCGTAGAGACACGGGGGTTGGACCGTTTGACTCATGACTCAGAGGGTAATCACTAGTGGATGCAATTTTTTTCCCTAGCAACCAAATACAGTACCCTAGCAACAGAGTAAACAAAGCCTTATATCTCCGCATCAGAACATCGTAGAGACATGGGGTTTGGACCGTTTGACTCGTGACTCGGAGGGTAATCACTAGTGGATGCCTTTTTTTTTTCCTAGCAACCAAATACAGTACCCTAGCAACAGAGTAAACAAAGCCTTATATCTCCGCATCAGAACATCATAGAGACACGGGGTTTGGACCGTTTGACTCGTGACTGGGAGGGTAATCACTAGTGGATGCAATTTTTTTCCCTAGCAACCAAATACAGTACCCTAGCAACAGAGTAAACAAAGCCTTATATCTCCGCATCAGAACATCGTAGAGACACGGGGGTTGGACCGTTTGACTCGTGACTCGGAGGGTAATCACTAGTGGATGCCATTTTTTTCCCTAGCAACCAAATACAGTACCCTAGCAACAGAGTAAACAAAGCCTTATATCTCCGCATCAGAACATCGTAGAGACACGGGGTTTGGACCGTTTGACTCGTGACTCGGAGGGTAATCACTAGTGGATGCCATTTTTTTCCCTAGCAACCAAATACAGTACCCTAGCAACAGAGTAAACAAAGCCTTATATCTCCGCATCAGAACATCGTAGAGACACGGGGGTTGGATCGTTTGACTCGTGACTCGGAGGGTAATCACTAGTGGATGCCAATTTTCTCCCTAGCAACCAAATACATTACCCTAGCAACAGAGTAAACAAAGCCTTTTATCTCCACATCAGAACATCGCAGAGACACGGGGGTTGGACCGTTTGACTCGTATCTCGGAGTGTAATCACTAGTGGATGCCAATTTTTTCCCTAGCAACCAAATGCAGTACCCTAGCAACAGAGTAAACAAAGCCTTATATCTCCGCATCAGAACATCGTAGAGACAAGGGGGTTTGACCGTTTGACTCGTGACTCGGAGTGTAATCACTAGTGGATGCCAATTTTCTCCCTAGCAACCAAATACAGTACCCTAGCAACCGAATAAACAAAGCCTTATATCTTCGCATCAGAATATCGTAGAGACATGTGGGTTGAATTGTTTTACTTTTGGCTTGGAGTATAATCATATATTGTCCCCCGAAATTTGCCACGGCAAGCACCACTTCACATTTTCTTCAGGAAATGTACCTATCTAGTTATTAGTGGTGCTTGCATTTATGCAAGGCATCACTATTATTATCTTGCATACTTATTATTATTATTATTATATCTTATTCTTATGTCTGCACATTTTTCGGCGCGTAACTCGTCCCGCACGGTTTGCCACAGTCCCATGAAAGAGGGCTCAAATCGACCGGATTATTAAGGAGAGGTGTGCTATGACTTTTATAAGCGATCGGGTGAAGGATTTTCGAAAGGGGGGCGAAAAACCACCCGAAAAATCCCATTGACTTAACATTGGGCCGAACTTTGACGGGTCATAGCTTCGCTTGAGGATTTTGTAGAAACATGTAGGTTACAACATTTGAAGAGGGTGATAGACTCTGTAAGAACATACATCACATAGGGGTGTAAGCTGTACCCCTGGGGTGTAAGAGGCACCCGAAAATGCCCATTGACTTATAATGGGGCAGGAAACATGCCCATATAAGGGAATAAAAAAGTTCCAGATGGGATATCTTTGCTTTACAATGTCGTAGAGACACGGGGGTTGGACCGTTTTACTCATGACTCAGAGTGTAATCATTATGGGATGCCAATTTTTTCCCTAGCAACCAAATACAGTACCCTAGCAACAGAGTAAACAAAGCCTTATATCTCCGCATCAGAACATCGTAGAGACACGGGGGTTGGACCGTTTGACTCGTGACTCGGAGTGTAATCATTATGGGATGCCAATTTTTTCCCTAGCAACCAAATACAGTACCCTAGCAACAGAGTAAACAAAGCCTTATATCTCCACACCAGAACATCGTAGAGACACGGGGGTTGGACCGCTTGACTAGTGACTCAGAGTGTAATCATTATGGGATGCCAATTTTTTCCCTAGCAACCAAATACAGTACCCTAGCAACAGAGTAAACAAAGCCTTATATCTCCACATCAGAACATCGTAGAGACACAGGGGTTGGACCTTTTGACTTGTGACTCGGAGTGTAATCATTATGGGATGCCATTTTTTTCCCTAGCAACCAAATACAGTACCCTAGCAACAGAGTAAACAAAGCCTTATATCTCCGCACCAGAACATCGTAGAGACACGGGGGTTGGACCGTTTGACTAGTGACTCAGAGTGTAATCATTATGGGATGCCAATTTTTTCCCTAGCAACCAAATACAGTACCCTAGCAACAGAGTAAACAAAGCCTTATATCTCCGCACCAGAACATCGTAGAGACACGGGGGTTGGACCTTTTGACTTGTGACTCTGAGTGTAATCATTATGGGATGCCATTTTTTTCCCTAGCAACCAAATACAGTACCCTAGCAACAGAGTAAACAAAGCCTTATATCTCCGCACCAGAACATCGTAGAGACACGGGGTTGGACCGTTTGACTAGTGACTCAGAGTGTAATCATTATGGGATGCCAATTTTTTCCCTAGCAACCAAATACAGTACCCTAGCAACAGAGTAAACAAAGCCTTATATCTCCGCATCAGAACATCGTAGAGACACGGGGGTTGGACCGTTTGACTCGTGACTCAGAGTGTAATCATTATGGGATGCCAATTTTTTCCCTAGCAACCAAATACAGTACCCTAGCAACAGAGTAAACAAAACCTTATATCTCCGCATCAGAACATCGTAGAGACACGGGGGTTGGACCGTTTGACTCGTGACTCAGAGTGTAATCATTATGGGATGCCAATTTTTTCCCTAGCAACCAAATACAGTACCCTAGCAACAGAGTAAACAAAGCCTTATAGTTCCGCATCAGAACATCGTAGAGACACGGGGGTTGGACCGTTTGACTCGTGACTCAGAGTGTAATCATTATGGGATGCCATTTTTTTCCCTAGCAACCAAATACAGTACCCTAGCAACAGAGTAAACAAAGCCTTATATCTCCGCATCAGAACATCGTAGAGACACGGGGGTTGGACCGTTTGACTCGTGAATCAGAGTGTAATCACTAGTGGATGCCAATTTTCTCCCTAGCAACCAAATACAGTACCCTAGCAACCGAATAAACAAAGCCTTATATCTTCGCATCAGAATATCGTAGAGACATGTGGGTTGAATTGTTTTACTTTTGGCTTGGAGTATAATCATATATTGTCCCCCGAAATTTGCCACGGCAAGCACCACTTCACATTTTCTTCAGGAAATGTACCTATCTAGTTATTATTAGTGGTGCTTGCATTTATGCAAAGCATCACTATTACTATCTTGCATACTTATTATTATTATTAGTGGTGCTTGCATTTATGCAAAGCATCACTATTACTATTGCTCAGGGATATTATTATATTTTATTCTTACATCCGGACACTTTTTTCGGCGATTAACTCGTCCCGCACGCTTTGTTGTAGACCCATGAAAGAGGGCTCAAATCGACCGGATTATTGAGGAGAGGTGTGCTATGACTTTTATAAGGGATCGGGTGCAGGATTTCCGAAAGGGGGGCGTAAAACCACCCCAAAAATCCCATTGACTTAACATTGGGCCCAACTTTGATGGGTCATAGCTCCGCTCGTGGATTTTGTAGAAACATGTGGGTTACAACATTTGAAGAGGGTGGTAGGCTCTGTAAAAACATAGATCACAATGGGGTGTAAGTTGTACCCCTGGGGTGTAAGAGGTGCCCAAAAGTGCCCCAATGAAAAGTCAATGGGGCAAAATCCCATAGACTTACCATTGCAAAAATTTTGACGGGTCATAGGTCCGAGCCAGGATTTCATAGAAACATGTGGGTTACTAAATTTGAAGAGGGTGCTAGACTCTGTCAGGACGTCCCCCACAATGGGGTGTAAGGTTACCATAGCAACCATTTTGGGCACCCTAGCAACCTATACCATAGACTGCCATTATAAAATGCCCGGATGGATATCTTTGCACCACAGTGTCATAGAGACATGGGGGTGGGCTCATTTTACTCAGGCATCCAATCAGTCTCTCAGGATCCTTACAGACTTACTAAGCCACGCCCCTAGCAACCACTTTTGAGCACCCTAGCAACATAAAATACAAACAGTTATATCTCGGCATCAGAACATCTTAGAGACACGGGGGTTGGACCGTTTTACTTGTGACTAGGGGTGTAACAATTGGGCACATCATTGGCCACTCCCAAGCCACGCCCCTAGCAACCAAATTTGAGCACCCTAGCAACAGAGTAAACAAAGCCTTATATCTCCACATCAGAACATCGTAGAGACACGGGGGTTGGACCGTTTTACTTGTGACTCGTAGTGTAATCACTGGGCACATCATTGGCCACTCCCAAGCCACGCCCCTAGCAACCAAATACAGTACCCTAGCAACAGAGTAAACAAAGCCTTATATCTCCGCATCAGAACATCGTAGAGACACGGGGGTTGGACCGTTTTACTTGTGACTCGGAGTGTAATCACTGGGCTCATCATTGGCCACTCCCAAGCCACGCCCCTAGCAACCAAATACAGTACCCTAGCAACAGAGTAAACAAAGCCTTATATCTCCACATCAGAACATCGTAGAGACACGGGGGTTGGACCGTTTTACTTGTGACTCGTAGTGTAATCACTGGGCACATCATTGGCCACTCCCAAGCCACGCCCCTAGCAACCAAATACAGTACCCTAGCAACAGAGTAAACAAAGCCTTATATCTCCGCATCAGAACATCGTAGAGACACGGGGGTTGGACCGTTTTACTTGTGACTCGGAGTGTAATCACTGGGCTCATCATTGGCCACTCCCAAGCCACGCCCCTAGCAACCAAACACAGTACCCTAGCAACAGAGTAAACAAAGCCTTATATCTCCGCATCAGAACATCGTAGAGACACGGGGGTTGGACCGTTTGACTCATGACTCGGAGGGTAATCACTAGTGGATGCAATTTTTTTCCCTACTAACCAAATACAGTACCCTAGCAACAGAGTAAACAAAGCCTTATATCTCCGCATCAGAACATCGTAGAGACACGGGGGTTGGACCGTTTGACTCGTGACTCGGAGGGTAATCACTAGTGGATGCCATTTTTTTCCCTAGCAACCAAATACAGTACCCTAGCAACAGAGTAAACAAAGCCTTATATCTCCGCATCAGAACATCGTAGAGACACGGGGGTTGGATCGTTTGACTTTGGCTTGGAGTATAATCATAAATTGTCCCACGAAACTTGCCACGGCAAGCACCACTCACATTTTCTTCAGGAAATGTACCTATCTAGTTATTATTATTATTCTTCTTTTTCTGGACACTTTTTTGGCGCGTAACTCGTCCCGCACGCTTTGTCGTAGACCCATAAATTAGGGCTCAAATCGACCGGCTTATTGAGGAGAAGACTGCTATGACTTTTATAAGCGATCGGGTGCAGGATTTCCGAAAGGGGGGCGAAAAACCACCCAAAAAATCCCATTGACTTAACATTGCGCCCAACTTTGACGAGTCATAGCTCCGCTCGAGGATTTTGTAGAAACATGTGGGTTATAACATTTGAAGAGGGTGGTAGGCTCTTTAAGAACATGGATCACAATGGGGTGTAAGTTGTACCCCTGGGGTGTAAGAGGTGCCCAAAAGTGCCCCAATGAAAAGTCAATGGGGCAAAATCCCATAGACTTACCATTGCAAAAATTTTGACGGGTCATAGGTCCGAGCCAGGATTTCATAGAAACATGTGGGTTACTACATTTGAAGAGGGTGCAAGACTCTGTCAGGACGTCCCCCACAATGGGGTGTAAGGTTACCATAGCAACCATTTTGGGCACCCTAGCAACCTATACCATAGACTGCCATTATAAAATGCCTGGATGGATATCTTTGCACCACAGTGTCATAGAGACATGGGGGTGGGCTCATTTTACTCAGGCATCCAATCAGTCTCTCAGGATCCTTACAGACTTACTAAGCCACGCCCCTAGCAACCACTTTTGAGCACCCTAGCAACATAAAATACAAACAGTTATATCTCGGCATCAGAACATCGTAGAGACACGGGGGTTGGACCGTTTTACTTGTGACTAGGGGTGTAACAATTGGGCACATCATTGGCCACTCCCAAGCCACGCCCCTAGCAACCAAATTTGAGCACCCTAGCAACCGAATAAACAAAGCCTTATATCTCCGCATCAGAACATCGTAGAGACACGGGGTTTGGACCGTTTTACTTGTGACTCGGAGTGTAATCACTGGGCACATCATTGGCCACTCCCAAGCCACGCCCCTAGCAACCAAATACAGTACCCTAGCAACAGAGTAAACAAAGCCTTATATCTCCGCATCAGAACATCGTAGAGACACGGGGGTTGGACCGTTTTACTTGTGACTCGGAGTGTAATCACTGGGCACATAATTGGCCACTCCCAAGCCACGCCCCTAGCAACCAAATACAGTACCCTAGCAACAGAGTAAACAAAGCCTTATATCTCCACATCAGAACATCGTAGAGACATGGGGGTTGGACCGTTTGACTCATGACTCGGAGGGTAATCACTAGTGGATGCCATTTTTTTCCCTAGCAACCAAATACAGTACCCTAGCAACAGAGTAAACAAAGCCTTATATCTCCGCATCAGAACATCGTAGAGACACGGGGGTTGGACCGTTTTACTTGTGACTCGGAGTGTAATCACTGGGCACATAATTGGCCACTCCCAAGCCACGCCCCTAGCAACCAAATACAGTACCCTAGCAACAGAGTAAACAAAGCCTTATATCTCCACATCAGAACATCGTAGAGACATGGGGGTTGGCCCGTTTGACTCATGACTCGGAGGGTAATCACTAGTGGATGCCATTTTTTTCCCTAGCAACCAAATACAGTACCCTAGCAACAGAGTAAACAAAGCCTTATATCTCCGCATCAGAACATCGTAGAGACACGGGGTTTGGACCGTTTGACTCGTGACTCGGAGTGTAATCACTAGTGGATGCCAATTTTTTCCCTAGCAACCAAATACAGTACCCTAGCAACAGAGTAAACAAAGCCTTATATCTCCGCATCAGAACATCGTAGAGACACGAGGGTTTGACCGTTTGACTCGTGACTCGGAGTGTAATTACTAGTGGATGCCAATTTTCTCCCTAGCAACCAAATACAGTACCCTAGCAACCGAATAAACAAAGCCTTATATCTTCGCATCAGAATATCGTAGAGACATGTGGGTTGAATTGTTTTACTTTTGGCTTGGAGTATAATCATATATTGTCCCCCGAAATTTGCCACGGCAAGCACCACTCACATTTTCTTCAGGAAATGTACCTATCTAGTTATTATTATTATTCTTCTTTTTCTGGACACTTTTTCGGCGCGTAACTCGTCCCGCACGCTTTGTCATAGACCCATAAATTAGGGCTCAAATCGACCGGCTTATTGAGGAGAGGTGTGCTATGACTTTTATAAGCGATCGGGTGCAGGATTTCCGAAAGGGGGGCGAAAAACCACCCAAAAAATCCCATTGACTTAACATTGCGCCCAACTTTGACGAGTCATAGCTCCGCTCGAGGATTTTGTAGAAACTTGTGGGTTACAACATTTGAAGAGGGTGGTAGGCTCTGTAAGAACATGGATCACAATGGGGTGTAAGTTGTACCCCTGGGGTGTAAGAGGTGCCCAAAAGTGCCCCAATGAAAAGTCAATGGGGCAAAATCCCATAGACTTACCATTGCAAAAATTTTGACGGGTCATAGGTCCGAGCCAGGATTTCATAGAAACATGTGGGTTACTAAATTTGAAGAGGGTGCTAGACTCTGTCAGGACGTCCCCCACAATGGGGTGTAAGGTTACCATAGCAACCATTTTGGGCACCCTAGCAACCTATACCATAGACTGCCATTATAAAATGCCCGGATGGATATCTTTGCACCACAGTGTCATAGAGACATGGGGGTGGGCTCATTTTACTCAGGCATCCAATCAGTCTCTCAGGATCCTTACAGACTTACTAAGCCACGCCCCTAGCAACCACTTTTGAGCACCCTAGCAACATAAAATACAAACAGTTATATCTCGGCATCAGAACATCGTAGAGACACGGGGGTTGGACCGTTTTACTTGTGACTAGGGGTGTAACAATTGGGCACATCATTGGCCACTCCCAAGCCACGCCCCTAGCAACCAAATTTGAGCACCCTAGCAACCCAATAAACAAAGCCTTATATCTCCGCATCAGAACATCGTAGAGACACGGGGTTTGGACCGTTTTACTTGTGACTCAGAGTGTAATCACTGGGCACATCATTGGCCACTCCCAAGCCACGCCCCTAGCAACCAAATACAGTACCCTAGCAACAGAGTAAACAAAGCCTTATATCTCCGCATCAGAACATCGTAGAGACACGGGGGTTGGACCGTTTTACTTGTGACTCGGAGTGTAATCACTGGGCACATAATTGGCCACTCCCAAGCCACGCCCCTAGCAACCAAATACAGTACCCTAGCAACAGAGTAAACAAAGCCTTATATCTCCGCATCAGAACATCGTAGAGACACGGGGGTTGGACCGTTTTACTTGTGACTCAGAGTGTAATCACTAGTGGATGCCATTTTTTCCCCTAGCAACCAAATACAGTACCCTAGCAACAGAGTAAACAAAGCCTTATATCTCTGCTTCAGGAAATCGTAAAGACACGGGGGTTGGACCATTTTACTTTTGGCTTGTAGTATAATCATAAATTGTCCCCTGAAATTTGCCACGGCAAGCACCACTCACATTTTCTTCAGGAAATGTACCTATCTAGTTATTATTATTCTTTTTCTGGACACTTTTTCGGCGCGTAACTCGTCCCGCACGCTTTGTCGTAGACCCATAAATTAGGGCTCAAATCGACCGGCTTATTGAGGAGAGGTGTGCTATGACTTTTATAAGCGATCGGGTGCAGGATTTCCGAAAGGGGGGCGAAAAACCACCCAAAAAATCCCATTGACTTAACATTGCGCCCAACTTTGACGAGTCATAGCTCCGCTCGAGGATTTTGTAGAAACATGTGGGTTACAACATTTGAAGAGGGTGGTAGGCTCTGTAAGAACATGGATCACAATGGGGTGTAAGTTGTACCCCTGGGGTGTAAGAGGTGCCCAAAAGTGCCCCAATGAAAAGTCAATGGGGCAAAATCCCATAGACTTACCATTGCAAAAATTTTGACGGGTCATAGGTCCGAGCCAGGATGTCATAGAAACATGTGGGTTACTAAATTTGAAGAGGGTGCTAAACTCTGTCAGGACGTCCCCCACAATGGGGTGTAAGGTTACCATAGCAACCATTTTGGGCACCCTAGCAACCTATACCATAGACTGCCATTATAAAATGCCCGGATGGATATCTTTGCACCACAGTGTCATAGAGACATGGGGGTGGGCTCATTTTACTCAGGCATCCAATCAGTCTCTCAGGATCCTTACAGACTTACTAAGCCACGCCCCTAGCAACCACTTTTGAGCACCCTAGCAACATAAAATACAAACAGTTATATCTCCGCATCAGAACGTCGTAGAGACACGGGGGTTGGACCGTTTTACTTGTGACTAGGGGTGTAATCACTGGGCACATCATTGGCCACTCCCAAGCCACGCCCCTAGCAACCAAATACAGTACCCTAGCAACAGAGTAAACAAAGCCTTATATCTCCGCATCAGAACATCGTAGAGACACGGGGGTTGGACCGTTTCACTTGTGACTCGGAGTGTAATCACTGGGCACATAATTGGCCACTCCCAAGCCACGCCCCTAGCAACCAAATACAGTACCCTAGCAACCGAATAAACAAAGCCTTATATCTCCGCATCAGAACATCGTAGAGACACGGGGTTTGGACCGTTTTACTTGTGACTCGGAGTGTAATCACTGGGCACATCATTGGCCACTCCCAAGCCACGCCCCTAGCAACCAAATACAGTACCCTAGCAACAGAGTAAACAAAGCCTTATATCTCCGCATCAGAACATCGTAGAGACACGGGGGTTGGACCGTTTTACTTGTGACTCGGAGTGTAATCACTGGGCACATAATTGGCCTCTCCCAAGCCACGCCCCTAGCAACCAAATACAGTACCCTAGCAACAGAGTAAACAAAGCCTTATATCTCCGCATCAGAACATCGTAGAGACACGGGGGTTGGACCGTTTTACTTGTGACTCGGAGTGTAATCACTGGGCACATCATTGGCCACTCCCAAGGCACGCCCCTAGCAACCAAATACAGTACCCTAGCAACAGAGTAAACAAAGCCTTATATCTCCGCATCAGAACATCGTAGAGACACGGGGGTTGGACCGTTTGACTCGTGACTCGGAGTGTAATCACTAGTGGATGCCAATTTTTTCCCTAGCAACCAAATACAGTACCCTAGCAACAGAGTAAACAAAGCCTTATATCTCCGCATCAGAACATCGTAGAGACATGGGGTTTGGACCGTTTGACTCATGACTCGGAGGGTAATCACTAGTGGATGCCATTTTTTTCCCTAGCAACCAAATACAGTACCCTAGCAACAGAGTAAACAAAGCCTTATATCTCCACATCAGAACATCGTAGAGACACGGGGGTTGGACCGTTTGACTCATGACTCGGAGGGTAATCACTAGTGGATGCAATTTTTTTCCCTAGCAACCAAATACAGTACCCTAGCAACAGAGTAAACAAAGCCTTATATCTCCGCATCAGAACATCGTAGAGACACGGGGGTTGGACCGTTTGACTCGTGACTCGGAGGGTAATCACTAGTGGATGCCATTTTTTCCCTAGCAACCAAATACAGTACCCTAGCAACAGAGTAAACAAAGCCTTATGTCTCAGCATCAGAACATCGTAGAGATACGGGGGTTGGACCGTTTGACTCGTGACTCGGAGTGTAATCATTATGGGATGCCAATTTTTTCCTTAGCAACCAAATACAGTACCCTAGCAACAGAGTAAACAAAGCCTTATATCTCCGCATCAGAACATTGTACAGACATGGGGGTTGGACCGTTTGACTTGTGACTCGGAGGGTAATCACTAGTGGATGGCAATTTTTCCCTAGCAACGAAATACAGTACCCTAGCAACCGGATAAACACAGCCTTATATGTCCGCATCAGAACATCGTAGAGACACGGGAGTTGGATCGTTTTACTTTTGGCTTGGAGTATAATCATATATGGTCCCCAGAATTTTGCCACGGCAAGCACCACTCACATTTTCTTCAGGAAATGTACCTATCTAGTTAGTGGTGCTTGCATTTATGCAAGGCATCACTATTATTATCTTGCATACTTATTATTATTATTATTATATCTTATTCTTATGTCTGCACATTTTTCGGCGCGTAACTCGTCCCGCACGGTTTGCCACAGTCCCATGAAAGAGGGCTCAAATCGACCAGATTATTAAGGAGAGGTGTGCTATGACTTTTATAAGCGATCGGGTGAAGGATTTTCGAAAGGGGGGCGAAAAACCACCCGAAAAATCCCATTGACTTAACATTGGGCCGAACTTTGACGGGTCATAGCTCCGCTTGAGGATTTTGTAGAAACATGTAGGTTACAACATTTGAAGAGGGTGATAGACTCTGTAAGAACATACATCACATAGGGGTGTAAGCTGTACCCCTGGGGTGTAAGAGGCACCCGAAAATGCCCATTGACTTATAATGGGGCAGGAAACATGCCCATATAAGGGAATAAAAAAGTTCCAGATGGGATATCTTTGCTTTACAATGTCGTAGAGACACGGGGGTTGGACCGTTTTACTCATGACTCAGAGTGTAATCATTATGGGATGCCAATTTTTTCCCTAGCAACCAAATACAGTACCCTAGCAACAGAGTAAACAAAGCCTTATATCTCCGCACCAGAACATCGTAGAGACACGGGGGTTGGACCTTTTGACTTGTGACTCGGAGTGTAATCATTATGGGATGCCATTTTTTTCCCTAGCAACCAAATACAGTACCCTAGCAACAGAGTAAACAAAGCCTTATATCTCCGCACCAGAACATCGTAGAGACACGGGGGTTGGACCATTTGACTAGTGACTCAGAGTGTAATCATTATGGGATGCCAATTTTTTCCCTAGCAACCAAATACAGTACCCTAGCAACAGAGTAAACAAAGCCTTATATCTCCGCATCAGAACATCGTAGAGACACGGGGGTTGGACCGTTTGACTCGTGACTCGGAGTGTAATCATTATGGGATGCCAATTTTTTCCCTAGCAACCAAATACAGTACCCTAGCAACAGAGTAAACAAAGCCTTATATCTCAGCACCAGAACATCGTAGAGACACGGGGGTTGGACCGTTTGACTAGTGACTCAGAGTGTAATCATTATGGGATGCCAATTTTTTCCCTAGCAACCAAATACAGTACCCTAGCAACAGAGTAAACAAAGCCTTATATCTCCACATCAGAACATCGTAGAGACACGGGGGTTGGACCTTTTGACTTGTGACTCGGAGTGTAATCATTATGGGATGCCATTTTTTTCCCTAGCAACCAAATACAGTACCCTAGCAACAGAGTAAACAAAGCCTTATATCTCCGCACCAGAACATCGTAGAGACACGGGGGTTGGACCGTTTGACTAGTGACTCAGAGTGTAATCATTATGGGATGCCAATTTTTTCCCTAGCAACCAAATACAGTACCCTAGCAACAGAGTAAACAAAGCCTTATATCTCCGCACCAGAACATCGTAGAGACACGGGGGTTGGACCTTTTGACTTGTGACTCGGAGTGTAATCATTATGGGATGCCATTTTTTTCCCTAGCAACCAAATACAGTACCCTAGCAACAGAGTAAACAAAGCCTTATATCTCCGCACCAGAACATCGTAGAGACACGGGGGTTGGACCGTTTGACTAGTGACTCAGAGTGTAATCATTATGGGATGCCAATTTTTTCCCTAGCAACCAAATACAGTACCCTAGCAACAGAGTAAACAAAGCCTTATATCTCCGCATCAGAACATCGTAGAGACACGGGGGTTGGACCGTTTGACTCGTGACTCGGAGTGTAATCATTATGGGATGCCAATTTTTTCCCTAGCAACCAAATACAGTACCCTAGCAACAGAGTAAACAAAGCCTTATATCTCCACACCAGAACATCGTAGAGACACGGGGGTTGGACCGTTTGACTAGTGACTCAGAGTGTAATCATTATGGGATGCCAATTTTTTCCCTAGCAACCAAATACAGTACCCTAGCAACAGAGTAAACAAAGCCTTATATCTCCGCACCAGAACATCGTAGAGACACGGGGGTTGGACCGTTTGACTAGTGACTCAGAGTGTAATCATTATGGGATGCCAATTTTTTCCCTAGCAACCAAATACAGTACCCTAGCAACAGAGTAAACAAAGCCTTATATCTCCGCACCAGAACATCGTAGAGACACGGGGGTTGGACCGTTTGACTTGTGACTTAGAGTGTAATCACCAGTGGATGCCAATTTTTTCCCTAGCAACCAAATACAGTACCCTAGCAACAGTGTAAACAAAGCCTTATATCTCCGCATCAGAACATCGTAGAGACACGGGGGTTGGACCGTTTTACCCGTGACTTGGCATGTAATCACTAGTGGATGCCAATTTTTTCCCTAGCAACCAAATACAGTACCCTAGCAACAGTGTAAACAAAGCCTTATAACTCAGCATCAGAACATCGTAGAGACACGGGGGTTGGACCGTTTTACTCGTGACTCGGCATGTAATCACTAGTGGATGCCAATTTTTTTCCCTAGCAACCAAATACAGTACCCTAGCAACAGTGTAAACAAAGCCTTATATCTCTGCATCAGAACATCGTAGAGACACGGGGGTTGGACCGTTTGACTTGTGACTTAGAGTGTAATCACCAGTGGATGCCAATTTTTTCCCTAGCAACCAAATACAGTACCCTAGCAACAGTGTAAACAAAGCCTTATATCTCCGCATCAGAACATCGTAGAGACACGGGGGTTGGACCGTTTAACTCGTGACTCTGAATGTAATCACTAGTGGATAGTGGGTTGGAACGTTTTACTTTTGGGTTGGAGTATAATCATATATTGTCCCGAGAATTTTGCCACGGCAAGCACCACTTCACATTTTCTTCAGGAAATGTACCTATCTAGTTATTATTCTTCTTCTGTTCATACTTTTTACCAATTGTAACTCCTCCTAGAGCTTTCAAGCTACACCCACAAAACTTTACAAAACTTTTAAGACTGGTCCGTAGATGGGTGCTATGACTTTTCTAACTGATGGGACCTACCGAATTCCTAAACGGGGCGCTCAAACACCCCAAATTTTCCATTGACTTAACATTGCGACAAACTTTGACGGGTCATAGCTGCAAGCGAGAAATTTGTAGAAACTTGTGGGTTACCACATTTGAAGAGGCTGGCAGACTGTGTAAGAACATACATCACATTGGGGTGTAAGTTTCACCCCTGGGGCGTAAGGACCACCCAAATTTCCCCATTGACTTATAATGGGGGAGGGAACATGCCCATATAAGGGAATAAAAGCGTCCCAGATGGAATATCTTCACTTTAGAGTGTCGTAGAGACATGGGGGTGGGCTCAATTTAGTCAGGCATCCAATCAGTCTCTCAGGATCGCCCCATAGCTATTAAGCCACGCCCCTAGCAACCATTTTTGGGCACCCTAGCAACATATCCCATAGACTGCCATTATAAAATGCCCAGATGGATATCTTTGCAGCACAGTGTCACAGAGACATGGGGGTGGGCTCATTTTACTCAGGCATCCAATCAGTCTCGGAGGATTCTTATTGAGGTATTAAGCCACGCCCCTAGCAACGAAATATGAGCACCCTAGCAACATAATAAACAAAGCCTTATATCTCTGGATCCGAACATCATAGAGACATGGGGGTTGGGTCTTTTGGTCATGTTAGCCTTATGCTAGCTCTATGCTAAGTCATACTAGCTTCATGCTAGTTTCGTGCTAGCTTTATGCTAATTTCATAATAAATCTTGCTTACTTCATGCTAATCATGTTAGCATCATGCTAGCTTCATACTAATTCATGTTAGCATCATGCTAACTTCATGTTAATTCATGTTAGCATCATGTTAGCTTCATGCTAATTCATGTTAGCTTCGTGCTAGCTTCATGCTACCTTCATGTTAGCTTCGTGCTAGCTTCATGCTAATTCATGTTAGCATCGTGCTAGCTTCATGCTAATTCATGTTAGCATCGTGCTAGCTTCATGCTAATTCATGTTAGCATCGTGCTAGCTTCATGCTAATTCATGTTAGCATCGTGCTAGCTTCATGCTAATTCATGTTAGCATCGTGCTAGCTTCATGCTAATTCATGTTAGCATCGTGCTAGCTTCATGCTAATTCATGTTAGCATCGTGCTAGCTTCATGCTAATTCATGTTAGCATCGTGCTAGCTTCATGCTAATTCATGTTAGCATCGTGCTAGCTTCATGCTAATTCATGTTAGCATCGTGCTAGCTTCATGCTAATTCATGTTAGCATCGTGCTAGCTTCATGCTAATTCATGTTAGCATCGTGCTAGGTTCATGCTAATTCATGTTAGCATCGTGCTAGCTTCATGCTAATTCATGTTAGCATCGTGCTAGGTTCATGCTAATTCATGTTAGCATCGTGCTAGCTTCATGCTAATTCATGTTAACGTCGTGCTAGCTTCATGCTAATTCATGTTAGCGTCGTGCTAGCTTCATGCTAATTCATGTTAGCATCATGCTAGCTTCCTGCTAATCATGCTAGCATCATGCTAGCTTCATGCTAATCATGCTAGCATCATGCTAGCATCATGCTAGCTTCATGCTATTTCATGTTAGCATCATGCTAGCTTCATGTTAATTCATGTTAGCATCATGCTAGCTTCATGCTAATTCATGTTAGCATCGTGCTAGCTTCATGCTAATTCATGTTAGCATCGTGCTAGCTTCATGCTAATTCATGTTAACATCGTGCTAGCTTCATGCTAATTCATGTAAGCATCATGCTAGCTTCATGCTAATTCATGTTAACATCATGCTAGCTTCATGCTAATTCATGCTAGCTTCATGCTAATTCATATTAGCACAATGCTAATTCATGTTAGCATCATGCTAGCTTCATGCTAATTCATGTTAGCATCATGCTAGCTTCATGCTAATTTATGTTAGCATCATGCTAGCTTCATGCTAATTCATGTTAGCATCATGCTAGCTTCATGCTAATTCATGTTAGCATCATGTTAGCTTCATGCTAATTCATGTTAGCATCATGCTAGCTTCATGCTAATTCATGTTAGCATCATGCTAGCTTCATGCTAATTCATGTTAGCATCATGCTAGCTTCATGCTAATTCATGTAAGCATAATGCTAGCTTCATGCTATTTCATGTTAGCACAATGCTAATTCATGTTAGCATCATGCTAACTTCATGCTAATTCATGTTAGCATCATGCTAGCTTCATGCTAATTCATGTTAGCATCATGCTAGCTTCATTATAATTCATGTTAGCATCATGCTAGATTCATGCTAATTCATGTTAGCTTCATGCTAATTCATGTTAGCATCATGCTAGCTTCATGCTAATTCATGTTAGCATCATGTTAGCTTCATGCTAATTCATGTTAGCATAATGCTAGCTTCATGCTAATTCATGTTAGCATCATGCTAGCTTCATGCTAATTCATGTTAGCATCATGCTAGCTTCATGCTAATTCATGTTAGCATCATGCTAGCTTCATGCTAATTCATGTTAGCATCATGCTAACTTAGTGCTAAACATGCTAACATCGTAACTTTTGGTATCATGTTTACGGAAAGTTATAATACTAAACTAAACTTGTTTTAAATTTCTCTCAATCTGTTTTAAACGTTCAGGCTAGGCTTTGTCAAGCCAACATAAAGTTTGTCTTCAAACTTTTCTATCTAGTTAGTGGTGCTTGCATTTATGCAAAGCATCACTATTATTATTGCTCAAAGATATTATTATTATTCTTCTTTTTCTGGACACTTTTTCGGCGCGTAACTCGTCCCGCACGCTTTGTCGTAGACCCATAAATTAGGGCTCAAATCGACCGGCTTATTGAGGAGAGGTGTGCTATGACTTTTATAAGCGATCGGGTGCAGGATTTCCGAAAGGGGGGCGAAAAACCACCCAAAAAATCCCATTGACTTAACATTGCGCCCAACTTTGACGAGTCATAGCTCCGCTCGAGGATTTTGTAGAAACATGTGGGTTACAACATTTGAAGAGGGTGGTAGGCTCTGTAAGAACATGGATCACAATGGGGTGTAAGTTGTACCCCTGGGGTGTAAGAGGTGCCCAAAAGTGCCCCAATAAAAAGTCAATGGGGCAAAATCCCATAGACTTACATTGCAAAAATTTTGACGGGTCATAGGTCCGAGCCAGGATTTCATAGAAACATGTGGGTTACTAAATTTGAAGAGGGTGCTAGACTCTGTCAGGACGTCCCCCACAATGGGGTGTAAGGTTACCATAGCAACCATTTTGGGCACCCTAGCAACCTATACCATAGACTGCCATTATAAAATGCCCGGATGGATATCTTTGCACCACAGTGTCATAGAGACATGGGGGTGGGCTCATTTTACTCAGGCATCCAATCAGTCTCTCAGGATCCTTACAGACTTACTAAGCCACGCCCCTAGCAACCACTTTTGAGCACCCTAGCAACATAAAATACAAACAGTTATATCTCGGCATCAGAACATCGTAGAGACACGGGGGTTGGACCGTTTTACTTGTGACTAGGGGTGTAACAATTGGGCACATCATTGGCCACTCCCAAGCCACGCCCCTAGCAACCAAATTTGAGCACCCTAGCAACCGAATAAACAAAGCCTTATATCTCCGCATCAGAACATCGTAGAGACATGGGGGTTGGACCGTTTTACTTGTGACTCGGAGTGTAATCACTGGGCACATAATTGGCCACTCCCAAGCCACGCCCCTAGCAACCAAATACAGTACCCTAGCAACAGAGTAAACAAAGCCTTATATCTCCGCATCAGAACATCGTAGAGACACGGGGGTTGGACCGTTTTACTTGTGACTCGGAGTGTAATCACTGGGCACATCATTGGCCACTCCCAAGCCACGCCCCTAGCAACCAAATACAGTACCCTAGCAACAGAGTAAACAAAGCCTTATATCTCCACATCAGAACATCGTAGAGACATGGGGGTTGGACCGTTTGACTCATGACTCGGAGGGTAATCACTAGTGGATGCCATTTTTTTCCCTAGCAACCAAATACAGTACCCTAGCAACAGAGTAAACAAAGCCTTATATCTCCGCATCAGAACATCGTAGAGACACGGGGGTTGGACCGTTTTACTTGTGACTCGGAGTGTAATCACTGGGCACATCATTGGCCACTCCCAAGCCACGCCCCTAGCAACCAAATACAGTACCCTAGCAACAGAGTAAACAAAGCCTTATATCTCCGCATCAGAACATCGTAGAGACATGGGGTTTGGACCGTTTGACTCGTGACTCGGAGGGTAATCACTAGTGGATGCCATTTTTTTCCCTAGCAACCAAATACAGTACCCTAGCAACAGAGTAAACAAAGCCTTATATCTCTGCATCAGAACATCGTAGAGACACGGGGGTTGGACCGTTTGACTCATGACTCGGAGGGTAATCACTAGTGGATGCAATTTTTTTCCCTAGCAACCAAATACAGTACCCTAGCAACAGAGTAAACAAAGCCTTATATCTCCGCATCAGAACATCGTAGAGACACGGGGGTTGGACCGTTTGACTCGTGACTCGGAGGGTAATCACTAGTGGATGCCATTTTTTTCCCTAGCAACCAAATACAGTACCCTAGCAACAGAGTAAACAAAGCCTTATATCTCCGCATCAGAACATCGTAGAGACACGGGGGTTGGATCGTTTGACTCGTGACTCGGAGGGTAATCACTAGTGGATGCCATTTTTTTTCCTTAGCAACCAAATACAGTACCCTAGCAACAGAGTAAACAAAGCCTTATATCTCCGCATCATAACATCGTAGAGACACGGGGTTTGGACCGTTTGACTCGTGACTCGGAGTGTAATCACTAGTGGATGCCAATTTTCTCCCTAGCAACCAAATACATTACCCTAGCAACAGAGTAAACAAAGCCTTTTATCTCCACATCAGAACATCGCAGAGACACGGGGGTTGGACCGTTTGACTTGTATCTCGGAGTGTAATCACTAGTGGATGCCAATTTTTCCCCTAGCAACCAAATACAGTACCCTAGCAACAGAGTAAACAAAGCCTTATATCTCCGCATCAGAACATCGTAGAGACACGGGGTTTTGACCGTTTGACTCGTGACTCGAAGGGTAATCACTAGTGGATGCCATTTTTTTCCCTAGCAACCAAATACAGTACCCTAGCAACAGAGTAAACAAAGCCTTATATCTCCGCATCAGAACATCGTAGAGACACGGTGTTTGGATCGTTTTACTCGTGACTGGAAGTATAATCATATACTGTCCCCCAAAATTTGCCACGGCAAGCACCACTTCACATTTTCTTCAGGAAATGTACCTATCTAGTTATATTTTATTCTTACATCTGCACGTTTTTTCGGCACCTAACTCGTCCCGCACGGTTTGTCGTAGACCCATGAAAGAGGGCTCAAATCGACCGGCTTATTGAGGAGAGGTGTGCTATGACTTTTATAAGCGATCGGGTGCAGGATTTCCGAAAGGGGGGCGAAAAACCACCCAAAAAATCCCATTGACTTAACATTGCGCCCAACTTTGACGAGTCATAGCTCCGCTCGAGGATTTTGTAGAAACATGTGGGTTACAACATTTGAAGAGGGTGGTAGGCTCTGTAAGAACATGGATCGCAATGGGGTGTAAGTTGTACCCCTGGGGTGTAAGAGGTGCCCAAAAGTGCCCCAATGAAAAGTAAATGGGGCAAAATCCCATAGACTTACCATTGCAAAAATTTTGACGGGTCATAGGTCCGAGCCAGGATTTCATAGAAACATGTGGGTTACTAAATTTGAAGAGGGTGCTAGACTCTGTCAGGACGTCCCCCACAATGGGGTGTAAGGTTACCATAGCAACCATTTTGGGCACCCTAGCAACCTATACCATAGACTGCCATTATAAAATTCCCAGATGGATATCTTTGCACCACAGTGTCATAGAGACATGGGGGTGGGCTCATTTTACTCAGGCATCCAATCAGTCTCTCAGGATCCTTACAGACTTACTAAGCCACGCCCCTAGCAACCACTTTTGAGCACCCTAGCAACATAAAATACAAACAGTTATATATCCGCATCAGAACATCGTAGAGACACGGGGGTTGGACCGTTTTACTTGTGACTAGGGGTGTAACAATTGGGCACATCATTGGCCACTCCCAAGCCACGCCCCTAGCAACCAAATTTGAGCACCCTAGCAACCGAATAAACAAAGCCTTATATCTCCGCATCAGAACATCGTAGAGACACGGGGTTTTGACCGTTTTACTTGTGACTCGGAGTGTAATCACTGGGCACATCATTGGCCACTCCCAAGCCACGCCCCTAGCAACCAAATACAGTACCCTAGCAACAGAGTAAACAAAGCCTTATATCTCCGCATCAGAACATCGTAGAGACACGGGGGTTGGACCGTTTTACTTGTGACTCGGAGTGTAATCACAGAGCACATAATTGGCCACTCCCAAGCCACGCCCCTAGCAACCAAATACAGTACCCTAGCAACAGAGTAAACAAAGCCTTATATCTCCGCATCAGAACATCGCAGAGACACGGGGGTTGGACCGTTTTACTTGTGACTCGGAGTGTAATCACTGGGCACATCATTGGCCACTCCCAAGCCACGCCCCTAGCAACCAAATACAGTACCCTAGCAACAGAGTAAACAAATCCTTATATCTCCACATCAGAACATCGTAGAGACACGGGGGTTGGACCGTTTGACTCATGACTCAGAGGGTAATCACTAGTGGATGCAATTTTTTTCCCTAGCAACCAAATACAGTACCCTAGCAACAGAGTAAACAAAGCCTTATATCTCCGCATCAGAACATCGTAGAGACATGGGGTTTGGACCGTTTGACTCGTGACTCGGAGGGTAATCACTAGTGGATGCCTTTTTTTTTTTCCTAGCAACCAAATACAGTACCCTAGCAACAGAGTAAACAAAGCCTTATATCTCCGCATCAGAACATCATAGAGACACGGGGTTTGGACCGTTTGACTCGTGACTGGGAGGGTAATCACTAGTGGATGCAATTTTTTTCCCTAGCAACCAAATACAGTACCCTAGCAACAGAGTAAACAAAGCCTTATATCTCCGCATCAGAACATCGTAGAGACACGGGGGTTGGACCGTTTGACTCGTGACTCGGAGGGTAATCACTAGTGGATGCCATTTTTTTCCCTAGCAACCAAATACAGTACCCTAGCAACAGAGTAAACAAAGCCTTATATCTCCGCATCAGAACATCGTAGAGACACGGGGTTTGGACCGTTTGACTCGTGACTCGGAGGGTAATCACTAGTGGATGCCATTTTTTTCCCTAGCAACCAAATACAGTACCCTAGCAACAGAGTAAACAAAGCCTTATATCTCCGCATCAGAACATCGTAGAGACACGGGGGTTGGATCGTTTGACTCGTGACTCGGAGGGTAATCACTAGTGGATGCCAATTTTCTCCCTAGCAACCAAATACATTACCCTAGCAACAGAGTAAACAAAGCCTTTTATCTCCACATCAGAACATCGCAGAGACACGGGGGTTGGACCGTTTGACTCGTATCTCGGAGTGTAATCACTAGTGGATGCCAATTTTTTCCCTAGCAACCAAATGCAGTACCCTAGCAACAGAGTAAACAAAGCCTTATATCTCCGCATCAGAACATCGTAGAGACAAGGGGGTTTGACCGTTTGACTCGTGACTCGGAGTGTAATCACTAGTGGATGCCAATTTTCTCCCTAGCAACCAAATACAGTACCCTAGCAACCGAATAAACAAAGCCTTATATCTTCGCATCAGAATATCGTAGAGACATGTGGGTTGAATTGTTTTACTTTTGGCTTGGAGTATAATCATATATTGTCCCCCGAAATTTGCCACGGCAAGCACCACTTCACATTTTCTTCAGGAAATGTACCTATCTAGTTATGTTGGCTTGACAAAGCCAACATACTGTTGTTGTATCTAAACTTATTATTAGTGGTGCTTGCATTTATGCAAAGCATCACTATTATTATTGCTCAAAGATATTATTAGTGGTGCTTGCATTTATGCAAGGCATCACTATTACTATTCCAAAAATTATTATTATATTTTATTCTTACATCTGCACGTTTTTTCGGCACCTAACTCGTCCCGCAGGGTTTGTCGTAGACCCATGAAAGAGGGCTCAAATCGACCGGCTTATTGAGGAGAGGTGTGCTATGACATTTATAAGCGATCGGGTGCAGGATTTCCGAAAGGGGGGCGAAAAACCACCCGAAAAATCCCATTGACTTAACATTGCGCCCAACTTTGACGAGTCATAGCTCCGCTCGAGGATTTTGTAGAAACATGTGGGTTACAACATTTGAAGTGGGTGGTAGACTCTGTAAGAACATACATCACATTGGGGTGTAAGTTGTACCCCTGGGGTGTAAGAGGCGCCCAAAAGTGCCCCAATGAAAAGTCAATGGGGGAAAATCCCATAGACTTAACATTGCAAAAACTTTGACGGGTCATAGGTCCGAGCCAGGATTTCATAGAAACATGTGGGTTACTAAATTTGAAGAGGGTGCTAGACTCTGTCAGGACGTCCCCCACAATGGGGTGTAAGGTTACCATAGCAACCATTTTGGGCACCCTAGCAACCTATACCATAGACTGCCATTATAAAATGCCCGGATGGATATCTTTGCACCACAGTGTCATAGAGACATGGGGGTGGGCTCATTTTACTCAGGCATCCAATCAGTCTCTCAGGATCCTTACAGACTTACTAAGCCACGCCCCTAGCAACCACTTTTGAGCACCCTAGCAACATAAAATACAAACAGTTATATCTCGGCATCAGAACATCGTAGAGACACGGGGGTTGGACCGTTTTACTTGTGACTAGGGGTGTAACAATTGGGCACATCATTGGCCACTCCCAAGCCACGCCCCTAGCAACCAAATTTGAGCACCCTAGCAACCGAATAAACAAAGCCTTATATCTCCGCATCAGAACATCGTAGAGACACGGGGTTTGGACCGTTTTACTTGTGACTCGGAGTGTAATCACTGGGCACATCATTGGCCACTCCCAAGCCACGCCCCTAGCAACCAAATACAGTACCCTAGCAACAGAGTAAACAAAGCCTTATATCTCCGCATCAGAACATCGTAGAGACACGGGGGTTGGACCGTTTTACTTGTGACTCGGAGTGTAATCACTGGGCACATAATTGGCCACTCCCAAGCCACGCCCCTAGCAACCAAATACAGTACCCTAGCAACAGAGTAAACAAAGCCTTATATCTCCGCATCAGAACATCGTAGAGACACGGGGGTTGGACCGTTTTACTTGTGACTCGGAGTGTAATCACTGGGCACATCATTGGCCACTCCCAAGCCACGCCCCTAGCAACCAAATACAGTACCCTAGCAACAGAGTAAACAAAGCCTTATATCTCCACATCAGAACATCGTAGAGACATGGGGGTTGGACCGTTTTACTTGTGACTCGGAGGGTAATCACTAGTGGATGCCATTTTTTTCCCTAGCAACCAAATACAGTACCCTAGCAACAGAGTAAACAAAGCCTTATATCTTCGCATCAGAACATCGTAGAGACACGGGGGTTGGATCGTTTGACTCGTGACTCGGAGGGTAATCACTAGTGGATGCCATTTTTTTCCTTAGCAACTAAATACAGTACCCTAGCAACAGAGTAAACAAAGCCTTATATCTCCGCATCAGAACATCGTAGAGACACGGGGGTTGGACCGTTTGACTCATGACTCAGAGGGTAATCACTAGTGGATGCCATTTTTTCCCTAGCAACCAAATACAGTACCCTAGCAACAGAGTAAACAAACCCTTATATCTCCGCATCAGAACATCGTAGAGACACGGGGTTTGGACCGTTTGACTCGTGACTCGGAGTGTAATCACTAGTGGATGCCAATTTTCTCCCTAGCAACCAAATACATTGCCCTAGCAACAGAGTAAACAAAGCCTTTTATCTCCACATCAGAACATCGCAGAGACACGGGGGTTGGACCGTTTGACTCGTATCTCGGAGTGTAATCACTAGTGGATGCCAATTTTTTCCCTAGCAACCAAATACAGTACCCTAGCAACAGAGTAAACAAAGCCTTATATCTCCGCATCAGAACATCGTAGAGACACCGGGGTTGGACCATTTTACTTGTGACTCGGAGTGTAATCACTGGGCACATAATTGGCCACTCCCAAGCCACGCCCCTAGCAACCAAATACAGTACCCTAGCAACAGAGTAAACAAAGCCTTGTATCTCCGCATCAGAACATCGTAGAGACACGGGGGTTGGACCGTTTTACTTGTGACTCGGAGTGTAATCACTGGGCCCATCATTGGCCACTCCCAAGCCACGCCCCTAGCAACCAAATACAGTACCCTAGCAACAGAGTAAACAAAGCCTTATATCTCCGCATCAGAACATCGTAGAGACACGGGGGTTGGACCGTTTGACTCATGACTCGGAGGGTAATCACTAGTGGATGCAATTTTTTCCCTAGCAACCAAATACAGTACCCTAGCAACAGAGTAAACAAAGCCTTATATCTCCGCATCAGAACATTGTAGAGACACAGGGGTTGGACCGTTTGACTCGTGACTCGGAGGGTAATCACTAGTGGATGCCATTTTTTTCCCTAGCAACCAAATACAGTACCCTAGCAACAGAGTAAACAAAGCCTTATATCTCCGCATCAGAACATCGTAGAGACACGGGGTTTGGACCGTTTGACTCGTGACTCGGAGGGTAATCACTAGTGGATGCCATTTTTTTCCCTAGCAACCAAATACAGTACCCTAGCAACAGAGTAAACAAAGCCTTATATCTCCGCATCAGAACATCGTAGAGACACGGGGGTTGGACCGTTTGACTCATGACTCGGAGGGTAATCACTAGTGGATGCCATTTTTTCCCTAGCAACCAAATACAGTACCCTAGCAACAGAGTAAACAAACCCTTATATCTCCGCATCAGAACATCGTAGAGACACGGGGTTTGGACCGTTTGACTCGTGACTCGGAGTGTAATCACTTGTGGATGCCAATTTTCTCCCTAGCAACCAAATACATTACCCTAGCAACAGAGTAAACAAAGCCTTTTATCTCCACATCAAAACATCGCAGAGACACGGGGGTTGGACCGTTTGACTCATGACTCGGAGGGTAATCACTAGTGGATGCCATTTTTTCCCTAGCAACCAAATACAGTACCCTAGCAACAGAGTAAACAAACCCTTATATCTCCGCATCAGAATATCGTAGAGACACGGGGTTTGGACCGTTTGACTCGTGACTCGGAGTGTAATCACTAGTGGATGCCAATTTTCTCCCTAGCAACCAAATACATTACCCTACCAACAGAGTTAACAAAGCCTTTTATCTCCACATCAGAACATCGCAGAGACACGGGGGTTGGACCGTTTGACTCGTATCTCGGAGTTTAATCACTAGTGGATGCCAATTTTTTCCCTAGCAACCAAATACAGTACCCTAGCAACAGAGTAAACAAAGCCTTATATCTCCGCATCAGAACATCGTAGAGACACGGGGGTTTGACCGTTTGA